>NW_027478455.1:817113-903924 GCF_051014685.1 Ptiloglossa arizonensis | reverse complement strand
ATAACTACAGTGGCCTAGGGGAAAAATACACATACCATTGTAATCGGGCGAGATTCTACTTTCACATGCAACAGGAATTTCTCGAGTTCGTCAATGCGTTCGCGAGATATGGCAGTTTGAAGTTAAGGAATGGTTGAGAAACAATCACAATTTTCGCAAGTCTGATACTCGAAACCAATAACTACTGTGGCCTAGGGGAAAAATACACATACCGTTGTAATCGGGCGAGTTTCTGCATTCAGATGCAATAGGAAATTCTCGAGTTCGTCAATCCGTTCGCGAGATATGGAAGTTTGAAGTTGAGGAATGCTTGAAAAACCATCAAAATTTTCGCTGGTCTGATACTCGAAACCAACAACTGGAATGGCCTAGGGGAAAAGTACACACACCGTTGTAATCGGGCGAGTTTCTGCTTTCAAATGCAGTAGAAAATTCTCGAGTTCGTCTATCCGTTCGCGAGATATGGAAGTGTGAAAATAAGGAATGGTTTAGAAACCATCAAAATTTTCGCAAGTCTGATGCACGAAACCAATAACTACAGTGGCCTAGGGGAAAAATACACATATCATTGTAATCGGGCGAGATTCTACTTTCACATGCAGCAGGAATTTCTCGAGTTCGTCAATGCGTTCGCGACATATGGCAGTTTGAAGTTAAGGAATGGTTGAGAAATCACCAAATTTTCGCAAGTCTGATACTCGAAACCAATAACTACAAATGCCTAGGGGAAAAATACACATACCATTGTAATCGGGCGAGTTTCTGCTGTCAGATGCAATAGGAAATTCTCGAGTTCGTCAATCCGTTCGCGAGATATGGAAGTTTGAAGTTAAGGAATGCATGAGAAGCCATCAAAATTTTCGCTGGTCTGATATTCGAAACCAACAACTACTATGGCCTAGGGCAAAAATACACATGCCGTTGTAATCGGGCGAGTTTCTGCTTTCAGATGCAATAGGAATTTCTCGAGTTCGTCAATCCGTTCGCGAGATATGGGAGTTCGAAGTTAAGGAATGGTTGAGAAACCATCAAAATTTTCGCTGGTCTGATACTCGAAACCAATAACTGGAATGGCCTAGGGGAAAAGTACACGTACCATTGTAATCGGGCGTGTTTCTACTTTCAGATGCAAAAGGAATTTCTCGAGTTCGTCAATCCGTTCGCGAGAAATGGGAGTTTGAAGTTAAGGAATGGTTGAGAAACCATCAAAATTTTCGCAAGTCTGATACTCGAAACCAATAGCTACTATGGCCTAGGGGAAAAATACACATGCCGTTGTAATCGGGCGAGTTTCTACTTTCAGATGCAACAGGAATTTCTCGAGTTCGTCAATCCGTTCGCGAGATATGGGAGTTTGAAGTTAAGGAATGCATGAGAAACCATCAAAATTTTCGCTGATCTGATACTCGAAACCAACAACTGGAATGGCCGAGGGGAAAAGTACACACACCGTTGTAATCGGGCGAGTTTCTGCTTTCAGATGCAATAGGAAGTTCTCGAGTTCGTCAATGCGCTCGCGAGATATGGAAGTGCGAAAATAAGGAATGGTTGAGAAACCATCAAAATTTTCGCAAGTCTGATACTCGAAACCAATAACCACAAATGCCTAGGGGAAAAATACACATACCACTGTAATCGGGCGAGATTCTACTTTCACAAGCAACATGAATTTCTCGAGTTCGTCAATGCGTTCGCGAGATATGGCAGTTTGAAGTTAAGGAATGGTTGAGAAATCATCAAAATTTTCGCAATTCTGATCCTCGAATCCAATAACTACTATGGCCTAGGGCAAAAATACACATGCCGTTGTAATCGGGCGAGTTTCTGCTTTCAGATGCAATAGGAATTTCTCGATTTCGTCAATCCGTTCGCGAGATATGGGAGTTTGAAGTTAAGGAATGGTTGAGAAGTCATCAAAATTTTCGCAAGTCTGATACTCGAAACCAATAACTACAAAGGGCTAGGGGGAAAACACACATATCTTTGTAATCGGGCGAGTTTCTACTTTCAGATGCAACAGGAATTTCTCGAGTTCGTCAATCCGTTCGCGAGATATGGGAGTTTGAAGTTAAGGAATGGTTGAGAAACCATCAAAATTTTCGCAAGTCTGATGCACGAAACCAATAACTACAGTGGCCTAGGGGAAAAATACACATACCATTGTAATCGGGCGAGATTCTACTTTCACATGCAACAGGAATTTCTCGAGTTCGTCAATGCGTTCGCGAGATATGGCAGTTTGAAGTTAAGGAATGGTTGAGAAACAATCACAATTTTCGCAAGTCTGATACTCGAAACCAATAACCACAAATGCCTAGGGGAAAAATACACATACCACTGTAATCGGGCGAGATTCTACTTTCACAAGCAACAGGAATTTCTCGAGTTCGTCAATGCGTTCGCGAGATATGGCAGTTTGAAGTTAAGGAATGGTTGAGAAATCATCAAAATTTTCGCAAGTCTGATACTCGAATCCAATAACTACTATGGCCTAAGGCAAAAATACACATACCGTTGTAATCGGGCGAGTTTCTGCTTTCAGATGCAATAGGAAATTCTCGAGTTCGTCAATCCGTTCGCGTGATATGGAAGTTTGAAGTTAAGGAATGAATGAGAAACCATCAAAATTTTCGCAAGTCTGATACTCGAAACCAATAACTTCAAAGGCCTAGGGGAAAGATACACATACCGTTGAAATCGGGCGACTTTCTACTTTCACATGCAACAGGAATTTCTCGAGTTCGTCAATCCGTTCCCGAGATATGGGAGTTTTAAGTTAAGGAATGGTTGAGGAATCATCAAAATATTCGCAAGTCTGATACTCGAAACCAATAACTACAAAGGCCTAGGGGGAAAACACACATATCTTTGTAATCGGGCGTGTTTCTACTTTCACATGCAACAGGAATTTCTCGAGTTCGTCAATGCGTTCGCGAGATATGGCAGTTTGAAGTTAAGGAATGGTTGAGAAATCATCAAAATTTTCGCTGGTCTGATATTCGAAACCAACAACTACTATGGCCTAGGGCAAAAATACACGTACCGTTGTAATCGGGCGAGTTTCTGCATTCAGATGCAATAGGAAATTCTCGAGTTCGTCAATCCGTTCGCGAGATATGGAAGTTTGAAGTTAAGGAATGCTTAAGAAACCATCAAAATTTTCGCTGGTCTGATACTCGAAACCAACAACTGGAAGGGCCTAGGGGAAAAGTACACACACCGTTGTAATCGGGCGAGTTTCTGCTTTCAGATGCAATAGGAAATTCTCGAGTTCGTCAATCCGTTCGCGAGATATGGAAGTGTGAAAATAAGGAATGGTTGAGAAACCATCAAAATTTTCGCAAGTCTGATACTCGAAACCAATAACTTCAAAGGCCTAGGGGAAAAATACACATACCGTTGTAATCGGGCGACTTTCTACTTTCGCATGCAACAGGAATTTCTCGAGTTCGTCAATCCGTTCGCGGGATATGGGAATTTGAAGTTAAGGAATGGTTGAGAAATCATCAAAATTTTTGCAAGTCCGATACGCGAATCCAATAACTACAATGGCCTAGGGCAAAAATACACATACCGTTGTAATCTGGCTAGTTTCAACTTTCAGATGCAACAGGAATTTCTCGAGTTCGTCAATCCGTTCGCGAGATATGGGAGTTTGAAGTTAAGGAATGGTTGAGAAACCATCAAAATTTTCGCAAGTCTGATACTCGAAACCAATAACTACAAATGCCTAGGGGAAAAATACACATACCATTGTAATCGGGCGAGATTCTACTTTCACATGCAACAGGAATTTCTCGAGTTCGTCAATGCGTTCGCGAGATATGGCAGTTTGAAGTTAAGGAATGGTTGAGAAATCATCAAAATTTTCGCAAGTCTGATCCTCGAATCCAATAACTACTATGGCCTAGGGCAAAAATACACATGCCGTTGTAATCGGGCGAGTTTCTGCTTTCAGATGCAATAGGAATTTCTCGATTTCGTCAATCCGTTCGCGAGATATGGGAGTTTGAAGTTAAGGAATGGTTGAGAAGTCATCAAAATTTTCGCAAGTCTGATACTCGAAACCAATAACTACAAAGGGCTAGGGGGAAAACACACATATCTTTGTAATCGGGCGAGTTTCTACTTTCAGATGCAACAGGAATTTCTCGAGTTCGTCAATCCGTTCGCGAGATATGGGAGTTTGAAGTTAAGGAATGGTTGAGAAACCATCAAAATTTTCGCAAGTCTGATGCACGAAACCAATAACTACAGTGGCCTAGGGGAAAAATACACATACCATTGTAATCGGGCGAGATTCTACTTTCACATGCAACAGGAATTTCTCGAGTTCGTCAATGCGTTCGCGAGATATGGCAGTTTGAAGTTAAGGAATGGTTGAGAAACAATCACAATTTTCGCAAGTCTGATACTCGAAACCAATAACTACTGTGGCCTAGGGGAAAAATACACATACCGTTGTAATCGGGCGAGTTTCTGCATTCAGATGCAATAGGAAATTCTCGAGTTCGTCAATCCGTTCGCGAGATATGGAAGTTTGAAGTTGAGGAATGCTTGAAAAACCATCAAAATTTTCGCTGGTCTGATACTCGAAACCAACAACTGGAATGGCCTAGGGGAAAAGTACACACACCGTTGTAATCGGGCGAGTTTCTGCTTTCAAATGCAGTAGAAAATTCTCGAGTTCGTCTATCCGTTCGCGAGATATGGAAGTGTGAAAATAAGGAATGGTTTAGAAACCATCAAAATTTTCGCAAGTCTGATGCACGAAACCAATAACTACAGTGGCCTAGGGGAAAAATACACATATCATTGTAATCGGGCGAGATTCTACTTTCACATGCAGCAGGAATTTCTCGAGTTCGTCAATGCGTTCGCGACATATGGCAGTTTGAAGTTAAGGAATGGTTGAGAAATCACCAAATTTTCGCAAGTCTGATACTCGAAACCAATAACTACAAATGCCTAGGGGAAAAATACACATACCATTGTAATCGGGCGAGTTTCTGCTGTCAGATGCAATAGGAAATTCTCGAGTTCGTCAATCCGTTCGCGAGATATGGAAGTTTGAAGTTAAGGAATGCATGAGAAGCCATCAAAATTTTCGCTGGTCTGATATTCGAAACCAACAACTACTATGGCCTAGGGCAAAAATACACATGCCGTTGTAATCGGGCGAGTTTCTGCTTTCAGATGCAATAGGAATTTCTCGAGTTCGTCAATCCGTTCGCGAGATATGGGAGTTCGAAGTTAAGGAATGGTTGAGAAACCATCAAAATTTTCGCTGGTCTGATACTCGAAACCAATAACTGGAATGGCCTAGGGGAAAAGTACACGTACCATTGTAATCGGGCGTGTTTCTACTTTCAGATGCAAAAGGAATTTCTCGAGTTCGTCAATCCGTTCGCGAGAAATGGGAGTTTGAAGTTAAGGAATGGTTGAGAAACCATCAAAATTTTCGCAAGTCTGATACTCGAAACCAATAGCTACTATGGCCTAGGGGAAAAATACACATGCCGTTGTAATCGGGCGAGTTTCTACTTTCAGATGCAACAGGAATTTCTCGAGTTCGTCAATCCGTTCGCGAGATATGGGAGTTTGAAGTTAAGGAATGCATGAGAAACCATCAAAATTTTCGCTGATCTGATACTCGAAACCAACAACTGGAATGGCCGAGGGGAAAAGTACACACACCGTTGTAATCGGGCGAGTTTCTGCTTTCAGATGCAATAGGAAGTTCTCGAGTTCGTCAATGCGCTCGCGAGATATGGAAGTGCGAAAATAAGGAATGGTTGAGAAACCATCAAAATTTTCGCAAGTCTGATACTCGAAACCAATAACCACAAATGCCTAGGGGAAAAATACACATACCACTGTAATCGGGCGAGATTCTACTTTCACAAGCAACATGAATTTCTCGAGTTCGTCAATGCGTTCGCGAGATATGGCAGTTTGAAGTTAAGGAATGGTTGAGAAATCATCAAAATTTTCGCAATTCTGATCCTCGAATCCAATAACTACTATGGCCTAGGGCAAAAATACACATGCCGTTGTAATCGGGCGAGTTTCTGCTTTCAGATGCAATAGGAATTTCTCGATTTCGTCAATCCGTTCGCGAGATATGGGAGTTTGAAGTTAAGGAATGGTTGAGAAGTCATCAAAATTTTCGCAAGTCTGATACTCGAAACCAATAACTACAAAGGGCTAGGGGGAAAACACACATATCTTTGTAATCGGGCGAGTTTCTACTTTCAGATGCAACAGGAATTTCTCGAGTTCGTCAATCCGTTCGCGAGATATGGGAGTTTGAAGTTAAGGAATGGTTGAGAAACCATCAAAATTTTCGCAAGTCTGATGCACGAAACCAATAACTACAGTGGCCTAGGGGAAAAATACACATACCATTGTAATCGGGCGAGATTCTACTTTCACATGCAACAGGAATTTCTCGAGTTCGTCAATGCGTTCGCGAGATATGGCAGTTTGAAGTTAAGGAATGGTTGAGAAACAATCACAATTTTCGCAAGTCTGATACTCGAAACCAATAACTACTGTGGCCTAGGGGAAAAATACACATACCGTTGTAATCGGGCGAGTTTCTGCATTCAGATGCAATAGGAAATTCTCGAGTTCGTCAATCCGTTCGCGAGATATGGAAGTTTGAAGTTGAGGAATGCTTGAAAAACCATCAAAATTTTCGCTGGTCTGATACTCGAAACCAACAACTGGAATGGCCTAGGGGAAAAGTACACACACCGTTGTAATCGGGCGAGTTTCTGCTTTCAAATGCAGTAGAAAATTCTCGAGTTCGTCTATCCGTTCGCGAGATATGGAAGTGTGAAAATAAGGAATGGTTTAGAAACCATCAAAATTTTCGCAAGTCTGATGCACGAAACCAATAACTACAGTGGCCTAGGGGAAAAATACACATATCATTGTAATCGGGCGAGATTCTACTTTCACATGCAGCAGGAATTTCTCGAGTTCGTCAATGCGTTCGCGACATATGGCAGTTTGAAGTTAAGGAATGGTTGAGAAATCACCAAATTTTCGCAAGTCTGATACTCGAAACCAATAACTACAAATGCCTAGGGGAAAAATACACATACCATTGTAATCGGGCGAGTTTCTGCTGTCAGATGCAATAGGAAATTCTCGAGTTCGTCAATCCGTTCGCGAGATATGGAAGTTTGAAGTTAAGGAATGCATGAGAAGCCATCAAAATTTTCGCTGGTCTGATATTCGAAACCAACAACTACTATGGCCTAGGGCAAAAATACACATGCCGTTGTAATCGGGCGAGTTTCTGCTTTCAGATGCAATAGGAATTTCTCGAGTTCGTCAATCCGTTCGCGAGATATGGGAGTTCGAAGTTAAGGAATGGTTGAGAAACCATCAAAATTTTCGCTGGTCTGATACTCGAAACCAATAACTGGAATGGCCTAGGGGAAAAGTACACGTACCATTGTAATCGGGCGTGTTTCTACTTTCAGATGCAAAAGGAATTTCTCGAGTTCGTCAATCCGTTCGCGAGAAATGGGAGTTTGAAGTTAAGGAATGGTTGAGAAACCATCAAAATTTTCGCAAGTCTGATACTCGAAACCAATAGCTACTATGGCCTAGGGGAAAAATACACATGCCGTTGTAATCGGGCGAGTTTCTACTTTCAGATGCAACAGGAATTTCTCGAGTTCGTCAATCCGTTCGCGAGATATGGGAGTTTGAAGTTAAGGAATGCATGAGAAACCATCAAAATTTTCGCTGATCTGATACTCGAAACCAACAACTGGAATGGCCGAGGGGAAAAGTACACACACCGTTGTAATCGGGCGAGTTTCTGCTTTCAGATGCAATAGGAAGTTCTCGAGTTCGTCAATGCGCTCGCGAGATATGGAAGTGCGAAAATAAGGAATGGTTGAGAAACCATCAAAATTTTCGCAAGTCTGATACTCGAAACCAATAACCACAAATGCCTAGGGGAAAAATACACATACCACTGTAATCGGGCGAGATTCTACTTTCACAAGCAACATGAATTTCTCGAGTTCGTCAATGCGTTCGCGAGATATGGCAGTTTGAAGTTAAGGAATGGTTGAGAAATCATCAAAATTTTCGCAAGTCTGATCCTCGAATCCAATAACTACTATGGCCTAGGGCAAAAATACACATGCCGTTGTAATCGGGCGAGTTTCTGCTTTCAGATGCAATAGGAAATTCTCGAGTTCGTCAATCCGTTCGCGTGATATGGAAGTTTGAAGTTAAGGAATGAATGAGAAACCATCAAAATTTTCGCAAGTCTGATACTCGAAACCAATAACTTCAAAGGCCTAGGGGAAAGATACACATACCGTTGAAATCGGGCGACTTTCTACTTTCACATGCAACAGGAATTTCTCGAGTTCGTCAATCCGTTCCCGAGATATGGGAGTTTTAAGTTAAGGAATGGTTGAGGAATCATCAAAATATTCGCAAGTCTGATACTCGAAACCAATAACTACAAAGGCCTAGGGGGAAAACACACATATCTTTGTAATCGGGCGTGTTTCTACTTTCACATGCAACAGGAATTTCTCGAGTTCGTCAATGCGTTCGCGAGATATGGCAGTTTGAAGTTAAGGAATGGTTGAGAAATCATCAAAATTTTCGCTGGTCTGATATTCGAAACCAACAACTACTATGGCCTAGGGCAAAAATACACGTACCGTTGTAATCGGGCGAGTTTCTGCATTCAGATGCAATAGGAAATTCTCGAGTTCGTCAATCCGTTCGCGAGATATGGAAGTTTGAAGTTAAGGAATGCTAAAGAAACCATCAAAATTTTCGCTGGTCTGATACTCGAAACCAACAACTGGAAGGGCCTAGGGGAAAAGTACACACACCGTTGTAATCGGGCGAGTTTCTGCTTTCAGATGCAATAGGAAATTCTCGAGTTCGTCAATCCGTTCGCGAGATATGGAAGTGTGAAAATAAGGAATGGTTGAGAAACCATCAAAATTTTCGCAAGTCTCATACTCGAAACCAATAACTTCAAAGGCCTAGGGGAAAAATACACATACCGTTGTAATCGGGCGACTTTCTACTTTCACATGCAACAGGAATTTCTCGAGTTCGTCAATCCGTTCGCGGGATATGGGAATTTGAAGTTAAGGAATGGTTGAGAAATCATCAAAATTTTTGCAAGTCCGATACGCGAATCCAATAACTACAATGGCCTAGGGCAAAAATACACATACCGTTGTAATCTGGCTAGTTTCAACTTTCAGATGCAACAGGAATTTCTCAAGTTCGTCAATCCGTTCGCGAGATATGGGAGTTTGAAGTTAAGGAATGGTTGAGAAACCATCAAAATTTTCGCAAGTCTGATACTCGAAACCAATAACTACAAATGCCTAGGGGAAAAATACACATACCATTGTAATCGGGCGAGATTCTACTTTCACATGCAACAGGAATTTCTCGAGTTCGTCAATGCGTTCGCGAGATATGGCAGTTTGAAGTTAAGGAATGGTTGAGAAACAATCACAATTTTCGCAAGTCTGATACTCGAAACCAATAACTACTGTGGCCTAGGGGAAAAATACACATACCGTTGTAATCGGGCGAGTTTCTGCATTCAGATGCAATAGGAAATTCTCGAGTTCGTCAATCCGTTCGCGAGATATGGAAGTTTGAAGTTGAGGAATGCTTGAAAAACCATCAAAATTTTCGCTGGTCTGATACTCGAAACCAACAACTGGAATGGCCTAGGGGAAAAGTACACACACCGTTGTAATCGGGCGAGTTTCTGCTTTCAAATGCAGTAGAAAATTCTCGAGTTCGTCTATCCGTTCGCGAGATATGGAAGTGTGAAAATAAGGAATGGTTTAGAAACCATCAAAATTTTCGCAAGTCTGATGCACGAAACCAATAACTACAGTGGCCTAGGGGAAAAATACACATACCATTGTAATCGGGCGAGATTCTACTTTCACATGCAACAGGAATTTCTCGAGTTCGTCAATGCGTTCGCGAGATATGGCAGTTTGAAGTTAAGGAATGGTTGAGAAACAATCACAATTTTCGCAAGTCTGATACTCGAAACCAATAACTACAAATGCCTAGGGGAAAAATACACATACCATTGTAATCGGGCGAGTTTCTGCTGTCAGATGCAATAGGAAATTCTCGAGTTCGTCAATCCGTTCGCGAGATATGGAAGTTTGAAGTTAAGGAATGCATGAGAAGCCATCAAAATTTTCGCTGGTCTGATATTCGAAACCAACAACTACAAATGCTTAGGGGAAAAATACACATACCATTGTAATCGGGCGAGTTTCTGCTGTCAGATGCAATAGGAAATTCTCGAGTTCGTCAATCCGTTCGCGAGATATGGAAGTTTGAAGTTGAGGAATGCTTGAGAAACCATCAAAATTTTCGCTGGTCTGATACTCGAAACCAACAACTGGAATGGCCTAGGGGAAAAGTACACACACCGTTGTAATCGGGCGAGTTTCTGCTTTCAGATGCAATAGGAAATTCTCGAGTTCGTCAATCCGTTCGCGAGATAAGGAAGTGTGAAAATAAGGAATGGTTGAGAAACCATCAAAATTTTCGCAAGTCTAATACTCGAAACCAATAACTTCAAAGGCCTAGGGAAAAATACACATACCGTTGTAATCGGGCGACTTTCTACTTTCACATGCAACCGGAATTTCTCGAGTTCGTCAATCCGTTCGCGAGATATGGAAGTGTGAAGCTAAGGAATGCATGAGAAACCATCAAAATTTTCGCAAGTCTGATACTCGAAACCAACAACTACAAATGCTTAGGGGAAAAATACACATACCATTGTAATCGGGCGAGTTTCTGCTGTCAGATGCAATAGGAAATTCTCGAGTTCGTCAATCCGTTCGCGAGATATGGAAGTTTGAAGTTGAGGAATGCTTGAGAAACCATCAAAATTTTCGCTGGTCTGATACTCGAAACCAATAACTTCAAAGGCCTAGGGGAAAACTACACATACCGTTGTAATCGGGCGACTTTCTACTTTCAGATGCAACAGGAATTTCTCGAGTTCGTCAATCCGTTCGCGAGATATGGAATTTTCAAGTTAAGGAATGCTTAAGAAACCATCAAAATTTTCGCTGGTCTGAAACTCGAAACCAACAACTGGAAGGGCCTAGGGGAAAAGTACACACACCGTTGTAATCGGGCGAGTTTCTGCTTTCAGATGCAATAGGAATTTCTCGAGTTCGTCAATCCGTTCGCGAGATATGGAAGTGTGAAAATAAGGAATGCTTGAGAAACCATCAAAATTTTCGCAAGTCTGATACTCGAAACCAATAACTTCAAAGGCCTAGGGGAAAAATACACATACCATTGTAATCGGGCGAGTTTCTGCTGCCAGATGCAATAGGAAATTCCCGAGTTCGTCAATCCGTTCGCGAGATATGGAAGTTTGAAGTTAAGGAATGCATGAGTAACCATCAAAATTTTCGCTGGTCTGATATTCGAAACCAACAACTACTATGGCCTAGGGCAAAAATACACGTACCGTTGTAATCGGGCGAGTTTCTGCATTCAGATGCAATAGGAAATTCTCGAGTTCGTCAATCCGTTCGCGAGATATGGAAGTTTGAAGTTGAGGAATGCTTGAGAAACCATCAAAATTTTCGCTGGTCTGATACTCGAAACCAACAACTGGAATGGCCTAGGGGAAAAGTACACACACCGTTGTAATCGGGCGAGTTTCTGCTTTCAGATGCAATAGGAAATTCTCGAGTTCGTCAATCCGTTCGCGAGATATGGAAGTGTGAAAATAAGGAGTGGTTGAGAACCCATCAAAATTTTCGCAAGTCTGATACTCGAAACCAATAACTTCAAAGGCCTAGGGGAAAAATACACATACCATTGTAATCGGGCGAGTTTCTGCTGTCAGATGCAATAGGAAATTCCCGAGTTCGTCAATCCGTTCGCGAGATATGGAAGTTTGAAGTTAAGGAATGCATGAGTAACCATCAAAATTTTCGCTGGTCTGATATTCGAAACCAACAACTACTATGGCCTAGGGCAAAAATACACGTACCGTTGTAATCGGGCGAGTTTCTGCATTCAGATGCAATAGCAAATTCTCGAGTTCGTCAATCCGTTCGCGAGATATGGAAGTGTGAAAATAAGGAATGGTTGAGAAACCATCGAAATTTTGGAAGTCTGATACTCGAAACCAATAACTTCAAAGGCCTAGGGGAAAGATACACATACCATTGTAATCGGGCGAGTTTCTGCTGTCAGATGCAATAGGAAATTCCCGAGTTCGTCAATCCGTTCGCGAGATATGGAAGTTTGAAGTTAAGGAATGCATGAGTAACCATCAAAATTTTCGCTGGTCTGATATTCGAAACCAACAACTACTATGGCCTAGGGCAAAAATACACGTACCGTTGTAATCGGGCGAGTTTCTGCATTCAGATGCAATAGGAAATTCTCGAGTTCGTCAATCCGTTCGCGAGATATGGAAGTTTGAAGTTAAGGAATGCTTAAGAAACCATCAAAATTTTCGCTGGTCTGAAACTCGAAACCAACAACTGGAAGGGCCTAGGGGAAAAGTACACACACCGTTGTAATCCGGCGAGTTTCTGCTTTCAGATGCAATAGGAAATTCTCGAGTTCGTCAATCCGTTCGCGAGATATGGAAGTGTGAATATAAGGAATGGTTGAGAACCCATCGAAATTTTGGAAGTCTGATACTCGAAACCAATAACTTCAAAGGCCTAGGGGAAAAATACACATACCATTGTAATCGGGCGAGTTTCTGCTGTCAGATGCAATAGGAAATTCCCGAGTTCGTCAATCCGTTCGCGAGATATGGAAGTTTGAAGTTAAGGAATGCATGAGAAACCATCAAAATTTTCGCTGGTCTGATATTCGAAACCAACAACTACTATGGCCTAGGGCAAAAATACACGTACCGTTGTAATCGGGCGAGTTTCTGCATTCAGATGCAATAGGAAATTCTCGAGTTCGTCAATCCGTTCGCGAGATATGGAAGTGTGAAAATAAGGAATGGTTGAGAAACCATCGAAATTTTTGCAAGTCTGATACTCGAAACCAATAACTTCAAAGGCCTAGGGGAAAAATACACATACCATTGTAATCGGGCGAGTTTCTGCTGTCAGATGCAATAGGAAATTCCCGAGTTCGTCAATCCGTTCGCGAGATATGGAAGTTTGAAGTTAAGGAATGCATGAGAAACCATCAAAATTTTCGCTGGTCTGATATTCGAAACCAACAACTACTATGGCCTAGGGCAAAAATACACGTACCGTTGTAATCGGGCGAGTTTCTGCAATCAGATGCAATAGGAAATTCTCGAGTTCGTCAATCCGTTCGCGAGATATGGAAGTTTGAAGTTAAGGAATGCTTAAGAAACCATCATAATTTTCGCTGGTCTGATACTCGAAACCAACAACTGGAAGGGCCTAGGGGAAAAGTACACACACCGTTGTAATCGGGCGAGTTTCTGCTTTCAGATGCAATAGGAAATTCTCGAGTTCGTCAATCCGTTCGCGAGATATGGAAGTGTGAAAATAAAGAATGGTTGAGAAACCATCAAAATTTTCGCAAGTCTGATACTCGAAACCAATAACTTCAAAGGCCTAGGGGAAAAATACACATACCGTTGTAATCGGGCGACTTTCTACTTTCAGATGCAACAGGAATTTCTCGAGTTCTTCAATCCGTTCGCGAGATATGGGAGTTTGAAGTTAAGGAATGGTTGAGAAACCATCACAATTTTCCGCAACTCTGATACTTGAAATCAATAACTACTAGGGCCTAGGGGAAAAATACACATACCGTTGTAATCGGGCGAGTTTCTGCTTTCAGATGCAATAGGAAATTCTGGAGTTCGTCAATCCGTTCGCGAGATATGGAAGTGTGAAGCTAAGGAATGCATGAGAAACCATCAAAATTTTCGCAAGTCTGATACTCGAAACCAACAACTACAAGTGCCTAGGGGAAAAATACACATACCATTGTAATCGGGCGAGATTCTACTTTCACATGCAACAGGAATTTCCCGAGTTCGTCAATCCCTTCGCGAGATATGGCAGTTTGAAGTTAAGGAATGGTTGAGAAATCATCAAAATTTTCGCAAGTCTGATACTCGCATCCAATAACTACTATGGCCTAGGGCAAAAATACACATACCGTTGTAATCGGACGAGTTTCTGCTGTCAGATGCAATAGGAAATTCTCGAGTTCGTCAATCCGTTCGCGAGATATGGAAGTTTGAAGTTGAGGAATGCTTGAGAAACCATCAAAATTTTCGCTGGTCTGATACTCGAAACCAACAACTGGAATGGCCTAGGGGAAAAGTACACACACCGTTGTAATCGGGCGAGTTCCTGCTTTCAGATGCAATAGGAAATTCTCGAGTTCGTCAATCCGTTCGCGAGATATGGAAGTGTGAAAATAAGGAATGGTTGAGAAACCATCGAAATTTTTGCAAGTCTGATACTCGAAACTAATAACTTCAAAGGCCTAGGGGAAAAATACACATACCATTGTAATCGGGCGAGTTTCTGCTGTCAGATGCAATAGGAAATTCCCGAGTTCGTCAATCCGTTCGCGAGATATGGAAGTTTGAAGTTAAGGAATGCATGAGAAACCATCAAAATTTTCGCTGGTCTGATATTCGAAACCAACAACTGGAAGGGCCTAGGGGAAAAGTACCCACACCGTTGTAATCGGGCGAGTTTCTGCTTTCAGATGCAATAGGAAATTCTCGAGTTCGTCAATCCGTTCGCGAGATATGGAAGTGTGAAAATAAGGAATGGTTGAGAAACCATCAAAATTTTCGCAAGTCTGATACTCGAAACCAATAACTTCAAAGGCCTAGGGGAAAAATACACATACCATTGTAATCGGGCGAGATTCTACTTTCACATGCAACAGGAATTTCTCGAGTTCGTCAATCCGTTCGCGAGATATGGCAGTTTGAAGTTAAGGAATGGTTGAGAAATCATCAAAATTTTCGCAAGTCTGATACTCGCATCCAATAACTACTATGGCCTAGGGCAAAAATACATATACCGTTGTAATCGGGCGAGTTTCTGCTGTCAGATGCAATAGGAAATTCTCGAGTTCGTCAATCCGTTCGCGAGATATGGAAGTTTAAAGTTGAGCAATGCTTGAGAAACCATCAAAATTTTCGCTGGTCTGATACTCGAAACCAACAACTGGAAGGGCCTTGGGGAAAAGTACCCACACCGTTGTAATCGGGCGAGTTTCTGCTTTCAGATGCAATAGGAAATTCTCGAGTTCGTCAATCCGTTCGCGAGATATGGAAGTGTGAAAATAAGGAATGGTTGAGAAACCATCAAAATTTTCGCAAGTCTGATACTCGAAACCAATAACTTCAAAGGCCTAGGGGAAAAATACACATACCGTTGTAATCGGGCGAGATTCTACTTTCACATGCAACAGGAATTTCTCGAGTTCGTCAATCCGTTCGCGAGATATGGCAGTTTGAAGTTAAGGAATGGTTGAGAAATCATCAAAATTTTCGCAAGTCTGATACTCGCATCCAATAACTACTATGGCCTAGGGCAAAAATACATATACCGTTGTAATCGGGCGAGTTTCTGCTGTCAGATGCAATAGGAAATTCTCGAGTTCGTCAATCCGTTCGCGAGATATGGAAGCTTAAAGTTGAGGAATGCTTGAGAAACCATCAAAATTTTCGCTGGTCTGATACTCGAAACCAACAACTGGAAGGGCCTTGGGGAAAAGTACACACACCGTTGTAATCGGGCGAGTTTCTGCTTTCAGATGCAATAGGAAATTCTCGAGTTCGTCAATCCGTTCGCGAGATATGGAAGTGTGAAAATAAGGAATGGTTGAGAAACCATCAAAATTTTCGCAAGTCTGATACTCGAAACCAATAACTTCAAAGGCCTAGGGGAAAAATACACATACCGTTGTAATCGGGCGACTTTCTACTTTCAGATGCAACAGGAATTTCTCGAGTTCGTCAATCCGTTCGCGAGATATGGGAGTTTGAAGTTAAGGAATGGTTGAGAAATCATCAAAATTTTCGCAAGTCTGATACTCGCATCCAATAACTACTATGGCCTAGGGCAAAAATACATATACCGTTGTAATCGGGCGAGTTTCTGCTGTCAGATGCAATAGGAAATTCTCGAGTTCGTCAATCCGTTCGCGAGATATGGAAGTTTAAAGTTGAGGAATGCTTGAGAAACCATCAAAATTTTCGCTGGTCTGATACTCGAAACCAACAACTGGAAGGGCCTTGGGGAAAAGTACACACACCGTTGTAATCGGGCGAGTTTCTGCTTTCAGATGCAATAGGAAATTCTCGAGTTCGTCAATCCGTTCGCGAGATATGGAAGTGTGAAAATAAGGAATGGTTGAGAAACCATTAAAATTTTCGCAAGTCTGATACTCGAAACCAATAACTTCAAAGGCCTAGGGGAAAAATACACATACCGTTGTAATCGGGCGACTTTCTACTTTCAGATGCAACAGGAATTTCTCGAGTTCGTCAATCCGTTCGCGAGATATGGGAGTTTGAAGTTAAGGAATGGTTGAGAAACCATCACAATTTTCCGCAACTCTGATACTTGAAATCAATAACTACTAGGGCCTAGGGGAAAAATACACATACCGTTGTAATCGGGCGAGTTTCTGCTTTCAGATGCAATAGGAAATTCTCGAGTTCGTCAATCCGTTCGCGAGATATGGAAGTGTGAAGCTAAGGAATGCATGAGAAACCATCAAAATTTTCGCAAGTCTGATACTCGAAACCAACAACTACAAATGCCTAGGGGAAAAATACACATACCATTGTAATCGGGCGAGATTCTACTTTCACATGCAACAGGAATTTCCCGAGTTCGTCAATCCCTTCGCGAGATATGGCAGTTTGAAGTTAAGGAATGGTTGAGAAATCATCAAAATTTTCGCAAGTCTGATACTCGCATCCAATAACTACTATGGCCTAGGGCAAAAATACACATACCGTTGTAATCGGGCGAGTTTCTGCTGTCAGATGCAATAGGAAATTCTCGAGTTCGTCAATCCGTTCGCGAGATATGGAAGTTTGAAGTTGAGGAATGCTTGAGAAACCATCAAAATTTTCGCTGGTCTGATACTCGAAACCAACAACTGGAATGGCCTAGGGGAAAAGTACACACACCGTTGTAATCGGGCGAGTTCCTGCTTTCAGATGCAATAGGAAATTCTCGAGTTCGTCAATCCGTTCGCGAGATATGGAAGTGTGAAAATAAGGAATGGTTGAGAAACCATCGAAATTTTTGCAAGTCTGATACTCGAAACCAATAACTTGAAAGGCCTAGGGGAAAAATACACATACCATTGTAATCGGGCGAGTTTCTGCTGTCAGATGCAATAGGAAATTCCCGAGTTCGTCAATCCGTTCGCGAGATGTGGAAGTTTGAAGTTAAGGAATGCATGAGAAACCATCAAAATTTTCGCTGGTCTGATATTCGAAACCAACAACTACTATGGCCTAGGGCAAAAATACACGTACCGTTGTAATCGGGCGAGTTTCTGCATTCAGATGCAATAGGAAATTCTCGAGTTCGTCAATCCGTTCGCGAGATATGGAAGTGTGAAAATAAGGAATGGTTGAGAAACCATCGAAATTTTTGCAAGTCTGATACTCGAAACCAATAACTTCAAAGGCCTAGGGGAAAAATACACATACCGTTGTAATCGGGCGAGTTTCTGCAATCAGATGCAATAGGAAATTCTCGAGTTCGTCAATCCGTTCGCGAGATATGGAAGTTTGAAGTTAAGGAATGCTTGAGAAACCATCAAAATTTTCGCTGGTCTGATACTCGAAACCAACAACTGGAAGGGCCTAGGGGAAAAGTACACACACCGTTGTAATCGGGCGAGTTTCTGCTTTCAGATGCAATAGGAAATTCTAGAGTTCGTCAATCCGTTCGCGAGATATGGAAGTGTGAAAATAAGGAATGGTTGAGAAACCATCAAAATTTTCGCAAGTCTGATACTCGAAACCAATAACTTCAAAGGCCTAGGGGAAAAATACACATACCGTTGTAATCGGGCGACTTTCTACTTTCAGATGCAACAGGAATTTCTCGAGTTCGTCAATCCGTTCGCGAGATATGGGAGTTTGAAGTTAAGGAATGGTTGAGAAACCATCACAATTTTCCGCAACTCTGATACTTGAAATCAATAACTACTAGGGCCTAGGGGAAAAATACACATACCGTTGTAATCGGGCGAGTTTCTGCTTTCAGATGCAATAGGAAATTCTCGAGTTCGTCAATCCGTTCGCGAGATATGGAAGTGTGAAGCTAAGGAATGCATGAGAAACCATCAAAATTTTCGCAAGTCTGATACTCGAAAGCAACAACTACAAATGCCTAGGGGAAAAATACACATACCATTGTATTCGGGCGAGATTCTACTTTCACATGCAACAGGAATTTCCCGAGTTCGTCAATCCCTTCGCGAGATATGGCAGTTTGAAGTTAAGGAATGGTTGAGAAATCATCAAAATTTTCGCAAGTCTGATACTCGCATCCAATAACTACTATGGCCTAGGGCAAAAATACACATACCGTTGTAATCGGGCGAGTTTCTGCTGTCAGATGCAATAGGAAATTCTCGAGTTCGTCAATCCATTCGCGAGATATGGAAGTTTGAAGTTGAGGAATGCTTGAGAAACCATCAAAATTTTCGCTGGTCTGATACTCGAAACCAACAACTGGAATGGCCTAGGGGAAAAATACACACACCGTTGTAATCGGGCGAGTTCCTGCTTTCAGATGCAATAGGAAATTCTCGAGTTCGTCAATCCGTTCGCGAGATATGGAAGTGTGAAAATAAGGAATGGTTGAGAAACCATCGAAATTTTTGCAAGTCTGATACTCGAAACCAATAACTTCAAAGGCCTAGGGGAAAAATACACATACCATTGTAATCGGGCGAGTTTCTGCTGTCAGATGCAATAGAAAATTCCCGAGTTCGTCAATCCGTTCGCGAGATATGGAAGTTTGAAGTTAAGGAATGCATGAGAAACAATCAAAATTTTCGCTGGTCTGATATTCGAAACCAACAACTACTATGGCCTAGGGCAAAAATACACGTACCGTTGTAATCGGGCGAGTTTCTGCATTCAGATGCAATATGAAATTCTCGAGTTCGTCAATCCGTTCGCGAGATATGGAAGTGTGAAAATAAGGAATGGTTGAGAAACCATCGAAATTTTTGCAAGTCTGATACTCGAAACCAACAACTGGAAGGGCCTAGGGGAAAAGTACACACACCGTTGTAATCGGGCGAGTTTCTGCTTTCAGATGCAATAGGAAATTCTCGAGTTCGTCAATCCGTTCGCGAGATATGGAAGTGTGAAAATAAGGAATGGTTGAGAAACCATCAAAATTTTCGCAAGTCTGATACTCGAAACCAATAACTTCAAAGGCCTAGGGGAAAAATACACATACCGTTGTAATCGGGCGACTTTCTACTTTCAGATGCAACAGGAATTTCTCGAGTTCGTCAATCCGTTCGCGAGATATGGGAGTTTGAAGTTAAGGAATGGTTGAGAAACCATCACAATTTTCCGCAACTCTGATACTTGAAATCAATAACTACTAGGGCCTAGGGGAAAAATACACATACCGTTGTAATCGGGCGAGTTTCTGCTTTCAGATGCAATAGGAAATTCTCGAGTTCGTCAATCCGTTCGCGAGATATGGAAGTGTGAAGCTAAGGAATGCATGAGAAACCATCAAAATTTTCGCAAGTCTGATACTCGAAACCAACAACTACAAATGCCTAGGGGAAAAATACACATACCATTGTATTCGGGCGAGATTCTACTTTCACATGCAACAGGAATTTCCCGAGTTCGTCAATCCCTTCGCGAGATATGGCAGTTTGAAGTTAAGGAATGGTTGAGAAATCATCAAAATTTTCGCAAGTCTGATACTCGCATCCAATAACTACTATGGCCTAGGGCAAAAATACACATACCGTTGTAATCGGGCGAGTTTCTGCTGTCAGATGCAATAGGAAATTCTCGAGTTCGTCAATCCATTCGCGAGATATGGAAGTTTGAAGTTGAGGAATGCTTGAGAAACCATAAAAATTTTCGCTGGTCTGATACTCGAAACCAACAACTGGAAGGGCCTTGGGGAAAAGTACACACACCGTTGTAATCGGGCGAGTTTCTGCTTTCAGATGCAATAGGAAATTCTCGAGTTCGTCAATCCGTTCGCGAGATATGGAAGTGTGAAAATAAGGAATGGTTGAGAAACCATCAAAATTTTCGCAAGTCTGATACTCGAAACCAATAACTTCAAAGGCCTAGGGGAAAAATACACATACCATTGTAATCGGGCGAGATTCTACTTTCACATGCAACAGGAATTTCTCGAGTTCGTCAATCCGTTCGCGAGATATGGCAGTTTGAAGTTAAGGAATGGTTGAGAAATCATCAAAATTTTCGCAAGTCTGATACTCGCATCCAATAACTACTATGGCCTAGGGCAAAAATACATATACCGTTGTAATCGGGCGAGTTTCTGCTGTCAGATGCAATAGGAAATTCTCGAGTTCGTCAATCCGTTCGCGAGATATGGAAGTTTGAAGTTGAGGAATGCTTGAGAAACCATCAAAATTTTCGCTGGTCTGATACTCGAAACCAACAACTGGAAGGGCCTTGGGGAAAAGTACACACACCGTTGTAATCGGGCGAGTTTCTGCTTTCAGATGCAATAGGAAATTCTCGAGTTCGTCAATCTGTTCGCGAGATATGGAAGTGTGAAAATAAGGAATGGTTGAGAAACCATCAAAATTTTCGCAAGTCTGATACTCGAAACCAATAACTTCAAAGGCCTAGGGGAAAAATACACATACCGTTGTAATCGGGCGACTTTCTACTTTCAGATGCAACAGGAATTTCTCGAGTTCGTCAATCCGTTCGCGAGATATGGGAGTTTGAAGTTAAGGAATGGTTGAGAAACCATCACAATTTTCCGCAACTCTGATACTTGAAATCAATAACTACTAGGGCCTAGGGGAAAAATACACATACCGTTGTAATCGGGCGAGTTTCTGCTTTCAGATGCAATAGGAAATTCTCGAGTTCGTCAATCCGTTCGCGAGATATGGAAGTGTGAAGCTAAGGAATGCATGAGAAACCATCAAAATTTTCGCAAGTCTGATACTCGAAACCAACAACTACAAATGCCTAGGGGAAAAATACACATACCATTGTAATCGGGCGAGATTCTACTTTCACATGCAACAGGAATTTCTCGAGTTCGTCAATCCGTCCGCGAGATAAGGCAGTTCGAAGTTAAGGAATGGTTGAGAAATCATCAAAATTTTCGCAAGTCTGATACTCGCATCCAATAACTACTATGGCCTAGGGCAAAAATACACATACCGTTGTAATCGGGCGAGTTTCTGCTGTCAGATGCAATAGGAAATTCTCGAGTTCGTCAATCCGTTCGCGAGATATGGAAGTTTGAAGTTGAGGAATGCTTGAGAAACCATCAAAATTTTCGCTGGTCTGATACTCGAAACCAACAACTGGAATGGCCTAGGGGAAAAGTACACACACCGTTGTAATCGGGCGAGATTCTGCTTTCAAATGCAATAGGAAATTCTCGAGTTCGTCAATCCGTTCGCGAGATATGGAAGTGTGAAAATAAGGAATGGTTGAGAAACCATCGAAATTTTTGCATGTCTGATACTCGAAACCAATAACTTCAAAGGCCTAGGGGGAAAACACACATATCTTTGTAATCGGGCGAGTTTCTACTTTCAGATGCAACAGGAATTTCTCGAGTTCGTCAATCCGTTCGCGAGATATGGGAGTTTGAAGTTAAGGAATGCATGAGAAACCATCAAAATTTTCGCTGGTCTGATACTCGAAACCAACAACTGGAATGGCCGAGGGGAAAAGTACACACACCGTTGTAATCGGGCGAGTTTCTGCTTTCAAATGCAATAGGAAATTCTCGAGTTCGTCAATCCGTTCGCGAGATATGGAAGTGTGAAAATAAGGAATGGTTGACAAACCATCGAAATTTTTGCAAGTCTGATACTCGAAACCAATAACTTCAAAGGCCTAGGGCAAAAATACACATACCGTCGTAATCGGGCGAGTTTCTGCATTCAGATGCAATAGGAAATTCTCGAGTTCGTCAATCCGTTCGCGAGATATGGAAGTTTGAAGTTGAGGAATGCTTGAGAAACCATCAAAATTTTCGCTGGTCTGATACTCGAAACCAACAACTGGAAGGGCCTTGGGGAAAAGTACACACACCGTTGTAATCGGGCGAGTTTCTGCTTTCAGATGCAATAGGAAATTCTCGAGTTCGTCAATCTGTTCGCGAGATATGGAAGTGTGAAAATAAGGAATGGTTGAGAAACCATCAAAATTTTCGCAAGTCTGATACTCGAAACCAATAACTTCAAAGGCCTAGGGGAAAAATACACATACCGTTGTAATCGGGCGACTTTCTACTTTCAGATGCAACAGGAATTTCTCGAGTTCGTCAATCCGTTCGCGAGATATGGGAGTTTGAAGTTAAGGAATGGTTGAGAAACCATCACAATTTTCCGCAACTCTGATACTTGAAATCAATAACTACTAGGGCCTAGGGGAAAAATACACATACCGTTGTAATCGGGCGAGTTTCTGCTTTCAGATGCAATAGGAAATTCTCGAGTTCGACAATCCGTTCGCGAGATATGGAAGTGTGAAGCTAAGGAATGCATGAGAAACCATCAAAATTTTCGCAAGTCTGATACTCGAAACCAACAACTACAAATGCCTAGGGGAAAAATACACATACCATTGTAATCGGGCGAGATTCTACTTTCACATGCAACAGGAATTTCTCGAGTTCGTCAATCCGTCCGCGAGATAAGGCAGTTCGAAGTTAAGGAATGGTTGAGAAATCATCAAAATTTTCGCAAGTCTGATACTCGCATCCAATAACTACTATGGCCTAGGGCAAAAATACACATACCGTTGTAATCGGGCGAGTTTCTGCTGTCAGATGCAATAGGAAATTCTCGAGTTCGTCAATCCGTTCGCGAGATATGGAAGTGTGAAAATAAGGAATGGTTGAGAAACCATCGAAATTTTTGCATGTCTGATACTCGAAACCAATAACTTCAAAGGCCTAGGGGGAAAACACACATATCTTTGTAATCGGGCGAGTTTCTACTTTCAGATGCAACAGGAATTTCTCGAGTTCGTCAATCCGTTCGCGAGATATGGGAGTTTGAAGTTAAGGAATGCATGAGAAACCATCAAAATTTTCGCTGGTCTGATACTCGAAACCAACAACTGGAATGGCCGAGGGGAAAAGTACACACACCGTTGTAATCGGGCGAGTTTCTGCTTTCAAATGCAATAGGAAATTCTCGAGTTCGTCAATCCGTTCGCGAGATATGGAAGTGTGAAAATAAGGAATGGTTGACAAACCATCGAAATTTTTGCAAGTCTGATACTCGAAACCAATAACTTCAAAGGCCTAGGGCAAAAATACACATACCGTCGTAATCGGGCGAGTTTCTGCATTCAGATGCAATAGGAAATTCTCGAGTTCGTCAATCCGTTCGCGAGATATGGAAGTTTGAAGTTAAGGAATGCTTGAGAAACCATCAAAATTTTCGCTGGTCTGATACTCGAAACCAACAACTACAAAGGCCTAGGGGGAAAACACACATATCTTTGTAATCGGGCGAGTTTCTACTTTCAGATGCAACAGGAATTTCTCGAGTTCGTCAATCCGTTCGCGAGATATGGGAGTTTGAAGTTAAGGAATGCATGAGAAACCATCAAAATTTTCGCTGATCTGATACTCGAAACCAACAACTGGAATGGCCGAGGGGAAAAGTACACACACCGTTGAAATCGGGCGAGATTCTACTTTCACATGCAACAGGAATTTCTCGAGTTCGTCAATGCGTTCGCGAGATATGGGAGTTTGAATTTAAGGAATGGTTGAGGAATCATCAAAATATTCGCAAGTCTGATACTCGAAACCAATAACTACAACGGCCTAGGAGGAAAACACACATATCTTTGTAATCGGGCGAGTTTCTACTTTCACATGCAACAGGAATTTCTGGAGTTCGTCAATGCGTTCGCGAGATATGGCAGTTTGAAGTTAAGGAACGGTTGAGAAATCATCAAAATTTTCGCAAGTCTGATACTCGAAACCAATAACAACAAATGCCTAGGGGAAAAATACACATACCATTGTAATCGGGCGAGTTTCTACTTTCACATGCAACAGGAATTTCTCGAGTTCGTCAATCCGTTCGCGAGATATGGCAGTTTGAAGTTAAGGAATGGTTGAGAAACCATCACAATTTTCGCAAGTCTGATACTTGAAATCAATAACTACTATGGCCCAGGGGAAAAATACACATACCGTTGTAATCGGGCGAGTGTCTGCTTTCAGATGCAATAGGAAATTCTCGAGTTCGTCAATCCGTTCGCGAGATATGGAAGTTTGAAGTTAAGGAATGCTTGAGAAACCATCAAAATTTTCGCAAGTCTGATACTCCCATCCAATAACTACTATGGCCTAGGGCAAAAATACACATACCGTTGTAATCGGGCGAGTTTCTGCTGTCAGATGCAATAGGAAATTCTCGAGTTCGTCAATCCGTTCGCGAGATATGGAACTTTGAAGTTAAGGAATGCATGAGAAACCATCAAAATTTTCGCTGGTCTGATACTCGAAACCAACAACTACTATGGCCTAGGGCAAAAATACACATACCATCGTAATCGGGCGAGTTTCTGCATTCAGATGCAATAGGAAATTCTCGAGTTCGTCAATCCGTTCGCGAGATATGGAAGTGTGAAGCTAAGGAATGGTTGAGAAACCATCAAAATTTTCGCAAGTCTGATACTCGAAACCAACAACTACAAATGCCTAGGGGAAAAATACACATACCATTGTAATCGGGCGAGATTCTACTTTCACATGCAACAGGAATTTCCCGAGTTCGTCAATCCCTTCGCGAGATATGGCAGTTTGAAGTTAAGGAATGGTTGAGAAATCATCAAAATTTTCGCAAGTCTGATACTCGCATCCAATAACTACTATGGCCTAGGGCAAAAATACACATACCGTTGTAATCGGGCGAGTTTCTGCTGTCAGATGCAATAGGAAATTCTCGAGTTCGTCAATCCGTTCGCGAGATATGGAAGTTTGAAGTTGAGGAATGCTTGAGAAACCATCAAAATTTTCGCTGGTCTGATACTCGAAACCAACAACTGGAATGGCCTAGGGGAAAAGTACACACACCGTTGTAATCGGGCGAGTTCCTGCTTTCAGATGCAATAGGAAATTCTCGAGTTCGTCAATCCGTTCGCGAGATATGGAAGTGTGAAAATAAGGAATGGTTGAGAAACCATCGAAATTTTTGCAAGTCTGATACTCGAAACCAATAACTTCAAAGGCCTAGGGGAAAAATACACATACCATTGTCATCGGGCGAGTTTCTGCTGTCAGATGCAATAGGAAATTCCCGAGTTCGTCAATCCGTTCGCGAGATATGGAAGTTTGAAGTTAAGGAATGCATGAGAAACCATCAAAATTTTCGCTGGTCTGATATTCGAAACCAACAACTACTATGGCCTAGGGCAAAAATACACGTACCGTTGTAATCGGGCGAGTTTCTGCATTCAGATGCAATAGGAAATTCTCGAGTTCGTCAATCCGTTCGCGAGATATGGAAGTTTGAAGTTAAGGAATGCTTAAGAAACCATCAAAATTTTCGCTGGTCTGATACTCGAAACCAACAACTGGAAGGGCCTAGGGGAAAAGTACACACACCGTTGTAATCGGGCGAGTTTCTGCTTTCAGATGCAATAGGAAATTCTCGAGTTCGTCAATCCGTTCGCGAGATATGGAAGTGTGAATATAAGGAATGGTTGAGATACCATCAAAATTTTCGCAAGTCTGATAATCGAAACCAATAACTTCAAAGGCCTAGGAAAAAAACACACATACCATTGTAATCGGGCGAGATTCTACTTTCACATGCAACAGGAATTTCTCGAGTTCGTCAATCCGTTCGCGAGATATGGCAGTTTGAAGTTAAGGAATGGTTGAGAAATCATCAAAATTTTCGCAAGTCTGATACTCGCTTCTAATAACTACGATGGCCTAGGGCAAAAATACATATACCGTTGTAATCGGGCGAGTTTCTGCTGTCAGATGCAATAGGAAATTCTCGAGTTCGTCAATCCGTTCGCGAGATATGGAAGTTTGAAGTTAAGGAATGGTTGAGAAACCATCACAATTTTCCGCAACTCTGATACTTGAAATCAATAACTACTAGGGCCTAGAGAAAAATACACATACCGTTGTAATGGGGCGGGTTTCTGCTTTCAGATGCAATAGGAAATTCTCGAGTTCGTCAATCCGTTCGCGAGATATGGAAGTGTGAAGCTAAGGAATGCATGAGAAACCATCAAAATTTTCGCAAGTCTGATACTCGAAACCAACAACTGCAAATGCCTAGGGGAAAAATACACATACCATTGTAATCGGGCGAGATTCTACTTTCACATGCAACAGGAATTTCTCGAGTTCGTCAATCCGTTCGCGAGATATGGCAGTTTGAAGTTAAGGAATGGTTGAGAAATCATCAAAATTTTCGCTGGTCTGATACTCGAAACCAACAACTGGAATGGCCTAGGGGAAAAGTACACACACCGTTGTAATCGGGCGAGTTTCTGCTTTCAAATGCAATAGGAAATTCTCGAGTTCGTCAATCCGTTCGCGAGATATGGAAGTGTGAAAATAAGGAATGGTTGAGAAACCATCGAAATTTTTGCAAGTCTGATACTCGAAACCAATAACTTCAAAGGCCTAGGGGAAAAACACACATACCATTGTAATCGGGCGAGTTTCTGCTGTCAGATGCAATAGGAAATTCCCGAGTTCGTCAATCCGTTCGCGAGATATGGAAGTTTGAAGTTAAGGAATGCATGAGAAACCATCAAAATTTTCGCTGGTCTGATATTCGAAACCAACAACTACTATGGCCTAGGGCAAAAATACACGTACCGTTGTAATCGGGCGAGTTTCTGCATTCAGATGCAATAGGAAATTCTCGAGTTCGTCAATCCGTTCGCGAGATATGGAAGTTTGAAGTTAAGGAATGCTTGAGAAACCATCAAAATTTTCGCTGGTCTGATACTCGAAACCAACAACTGGAATGGCCTAGGGGAAAAGTACACACACCGTTGTAATCGGGCGAGTTCCTGCTTTCAGATGCAATAGGAAATTCTCGAGTTCGTCAATCCGTTCGCGAGATATGGAAGTGTGAAAATAAGGAATGGTTGAGAAACCATCGAAATTTTTGCAAGTCTGATACTCGAAACCAATAACTTCAAAGGCCTAGGGGAAAAATACACATACCATTGTCATCGGGCGAGTTTCTACTTTCAGATGCAACAGGAATTTCTCGAGTTCGTCAATCCGTTCGCGGGATATGGGAGTTTGAAGTTAAGGAATGGTTGAGAAACCATCAAAATTTTCGCTGGTCTGATACTCGAAACCAATAACTGGAATGGCCTAGGGGAAAAGTACACGTACCATTGTAATCGGGCGTGTTTCTACTTTCAGATGCAAAAGGTATTTCTCGAGTTCGTCAATCCGTTCGCGAGAAATGGGAGTTTGAAGTTAAGAAATGGTTGAGAAACCATCAAAATTTTCGCAAGTCTGATACTCGAAACCAATAACTACAATGGCCTAGGGGAAAAATACACATGCCGTTGTAATCGGGCGAGTTTCTACTTTCAGATGCAACAGGAATTTCTCGAGTTCGTCAATCCATTCGCGAGATATGGGAGTTTGAAGTTAAGGAATGGTTGAGAAACCATCAAAATTTTCGCAAGTCTGATACTCGAAACCAACAACTACAAATGCCTAGGGGAAAAATACACATACCATTGTAATCGGGCGAGATTCTACTTTCACATGCAACAGGAATTTCTCGAGTTCGTCAATCCGTTCGCGAGATATGGCAGTTTGAATTTAAGGAATGGTTGAGAAATCATCAAAATTTTCGCAAGTCTGATACTCGCATCCAATAACTACTATGGCCTAGGGCAAAAATACATATACCGTTGTAATCGGGCGAGTTTCTGCTGTCAGATGCAATAGGAAATTCTCGAGTTCGTCAATCCGTTCGCGAGATATGGAAGTTTGAAATTGAGGAATGCTTGAGAAACCATCAAAATTTTCGCTGGTCTGATACTCGAAACCAACAACTGGAAGGGCCTAGGGGAAAAGTACACACACCGTTGTAATCGGGCGAGTTTCTGCTTTCAGATGCAATAGGAAATTCTCGAGTTCGTCAATCCGTTCGCGAGATATGGAAGTGTGAAAATAAGGAATGGTTGAGAAACCATCAAAATTTTCGCAAGTCTGATACTCGAAACCAATAACTTCAAAGGCCTAGGGGAAAAATACACATACCATTGTCATCGGGCGAGTTTCTGCTGTCAGATGCAATAGGAAATTCCCGAGTTCGTCAATCCGTTCGCGAGATATGGAAGTTAGAAGTTAAGGAATGCATGAGAAACCATCAAAATTTTCGCTGGTCTGATACTTGAAATCAATAACTACTAGGGCCTAGGGGAAAAATACACATACCGTTGTAATCGGGCGAGTTTCTGCTTTCAGATGCAATAGGAAATTCTCGAGTTCGTCAATCCGTTCGCGAGATATGGAAGTGTGAAGCTAAGGAATGCATGAGAAACCATCAAAATTTTCGCAAGTCTGATACTCGAAACCAACAACTACAAATGCCTAGGGGAAAAATACACATACCATTGTAATCGGGCGAGATTCTACTTTCACATGCAACAGGAATTTCTCGAGTTCGTCAATCCGTTCGCGAGATATGGCAGTTTGAATTTAAGGAATGGTTGAGAAATCATCAAAATTTTCGCAAGTCTGATACTCGCATCCAATAACTACTATGGCCTAGGGCAAAAATACATATACCGTTGTAATCGGGCGAGTTTCTGCTGTCAGATGCAATAGGAAATTCTCGAGTTCGTCAATCCGTTCGCGAGATATGGAAGTTTGAAATTGAGGAATGCTTGAGAAACCATCAAAATTTTCGCTGGTCTGATACTCGAAACCAACAACTGGAAGGGCCTAGGGGAAAAGTACACACACCGTTGTAATCGGGCGAGTTTCTGCTTTCAGATGCAATAGGAAATTCTCGAGTTCGTCAATCCGTTCGCGAGATATGGAAGTGTGAAAATAAGGAATGGTTGAGAAACCATCAAAATTTTCGCAAGTCTGATACTCGAAACCAATAACTTCAAAGGCCTAGGGGAAAAATACACATACCGTTGTAATCGCGCGACTTTCTACTTTCAGATGCAACAGGAATTTCTCGAGTTCGTCAATCCGTTCGCGAGATATGGGAGTTTGAAGTTAAGGAATGGTTGAGAAACCATCACAATTTTCCGCAACTCTGATACTTGAAATCAATAACTACTAGGGCCTAGGGGAAAAATACACATACCGTTGTAATCGGGCGAGTTTCTGCTTTCAGATGCAATAGGAAATTCTCGAGTTCGTCAATCCGTTCGCGAGATATGGAAGTGTGAAGCTAAGGAATGCATGAGAAACCATCAAAATTTTCGCAAGTCTGATACTCGAAACCAACAACTACAAATGCCTAGGGGAAAAATACACATACCATTGTAATCGGGCGAGATTCTACTTTCACATGCAACAGGAATTTCTCGAGTTCGTCAATCCGTTCGCGAGATATGGCAGTTTGAATTTAAGGAATGGTTGAGAAATCATCAAAATTTTCGCAAGTCTGATACTCGCATCCAATAACTACTATGGCCTAGGGCAAAAATACATATACCGTTGTAATCGGGCGAGTTTCTGCTGTCAGATGCAATAGGAAATTCTCGAGTTCGTCAATCCGTTCGCGAGATATGGAAGTTTGAAATTGAGGAATGCTTGAGAAACCATCAAAATTTTCGCTGGTCTGATACTCGAAACCAACAACTGGAAGGGCCTAGGGGAAAAGTACACACACCGTTGTAATCGGGCGAGTTTCTGCTTTCAGATGCAATAGGAAATTCTCGAGTTCGTCAATCCGTTCGCGAGATATGGAAGTGTGAAAATAAGGAATGGTTGAGAAACCATCAAAATTTTCGCAAGTCTGATACTCGAAACCAATAACTTCAAAGGCCTAGGGGAAAAATACACATACCATTGTCATCGGGCGAGTTTCTGCTGTCAGATGCAATAGGAAATTCCCGAGTTCGTCAATCCGTTCGCGAGATATGGAAGTTAGAAGTTAAGGAATGCATGAGAAACCATCAAAATTTTCGCTGGTCTGATACTTGAAATCAATAACTACTAGGGCCTAGGGGAAAAATACACATACCGTTGTAATCGGGCGAGTTTCTGCTTTCAGATGCAATAGGAAATTCTCGAGTTCGTCAATCCGTTCGCGAGATATGGAAGTGTGAAGCTAAGGAATGCATGAGAAACCATCAAAATTTTCGCAAGTCTGATACTCGAAACCAACAACTACAAATGCCTAGGGGAAAAATACACATACCATTGTAATCGGGCGAGATTCTACTTTCACATGCAACAGGAATTTCTCGAGTTCGTCAATCCGTTCGCGAGATATGGCAGTTTGAATTTAAGGAATGGTTGAGAAATCATCAAAATTTTCGCAAGTCTGATACTCGCATCCAATAACTACTATGGCCTAGGGCAAAAATACATATACCGTTGTAATCGGGCGAGTTTCTGCTGTCAGATGCAATAGGAAATTCTCGAGTTCGTCAATCCGTTCGCGAGATATGGAAGTTTGAAATTGAGGAATGCTTGAGAAACCATCAAAATTTTCGCTGGTCTGATACTCGAAACCAACAACTGGAAGGGCCTAGGGGAAAAGTACACACACCGTTGTAATCGGGCGAGTTTCTGCTTTCAGATGCAATAGGAAATTCTCGAGTTCGTCAATCCGTTCGCGAGATATGGAAGTGTGAAAATAAGGAATGGTTGAGAAACCATCAAAATTTTCGCAAGTCTGATACTCGAAACCAATAACTTCAAAGGCCTAGGGGAAAAATACACATACCGTTGTAATCGCGCGACTTTCTACTTTCAGATGCAACAGGAATTTCTCGAGTTCGTCAATCCGTTCGCGAGATATGGGAGTTTGAAGTTAAGGAATGGTTGAGAAACCATCACAATTTTCCGCAACTCTGATACTTGAAATCAATAACTACTAGGGCCTAGGGGAAAAATACACATACCGTTGTAATCGGGCGAGTTTCTGCTTTCAGATGCAATAGGAAATTCTCGAGTTCGTCAATCCGTTCGCGAGATATGGAAGTGTGAAGCTAAGGAATGCATGAGAAACCATCAAAATTTTCGCAAGTCTGATACTCGAAACCAACAACTACAAATGCCTAGGGGAAAAATACACATACCATTGTAATCGGGCGAGATTCTACTTTCACATGCAACAGGAATTTCTCGAGTTCGTCAATCCGTTCGCGAGATATGGCAGTTTGAATTTAAGGAATGGTTGAGAAATCATCAAAATTTTCGCAAGTCTGATACTCGCATCCAATAACTACTATGGCCTAGGGCAAAAATACATATACCGTTGTAATCGGGCGAGTTTCTGCTGTCAGATGCAATAGGAAATTCTCGAGTTCGTCAATCCGTTCGCGAGATATGGAAGTTTGAAATTGAGGAATGCTTGAGAAACCATCAAAATTTTCGCTGGTCTGATACTCGAAACCAACAACTGGAAGGGCCTAGGGGAAAAGTACACACACCGTTGTAATCGGGCGAGTTTCTGCTTTCAGATGCAATAGGAAATTCTCGAGTTCGTCAATCCGTTCGCGAGATATGGAAGTGTGAAAATAAGGAAGGGTTGAGAAACCATCAAAATTTTCGCAAGTCTGATACTCGAAACCAATAACTTCAAAGGCCTAGGGGAAAAATACACATACCGTTGTAATCGGGCGACTTTCTACTTTCAGATGCAACAGGAATTTCTCGAGTTCGTCAATCCGTTCGCGAGATATGGGAGTTTGAAGTTAAGGAATGGTTGAGAAACCATCACAACTTTCCGCAACTCTGATACTTGAAATCAATAACTACTAGGGCCTAGAGGAAAAATACACATACCGTTGTAATGGGGCGAGTTTCTGCTTTCAGATGCAATAGGAAATTCTCGAGTTCGTCAATCCGTTCGCGAGATATGGAAGTGTGAAGCTAAGGAATGCATGAGAAACCATCAAAATTTTCGCAAGTCTGATACTCGAAACCAACAACTACAAATGCCTAGGGGAAAAATACACATACCATTGTAATCGGGCGAGATTCAACTTTCACATGCAACAGGAATTTCTCGAGTTCGTCAATCCGTTCGCGAGATATGGCAGTTTGAAGTTAAGGAATGGTTGAGAAATCATCAAAATTTTCGCTGGTCTGATACTCGAAACCAACAACTGGAATGGCCTAGGGGAAAAGTACACACACCGTTGTAATCGGGCGAGTTTCTGCTTTCAAATGCAATAGGAAATTCTCGAGTTCGTCAATCCGTTCGCGAGATATGGAAGTGTGAAAATAAGGAATGGTTGAGAAACCATCGAAATTTTTGCAAGTCTGATACTCGAAACCAATAACTTCAAAGGCCTAGGGGAAAAATACACATACCATTGTAATCGGGCGAGTTTCTGCTGTCAGATGCAATAGGAAATTCCCGAGTTCGTCAATCCGTTCGCGAGATATGGAAGTTTGAAGTTAAGGAATGCATGAAAAACCATCAAAATTTTCGCTGGTCTGATATTCGAAACCAACAACTACTATGGCCTAGGGCAAAAATACACGTACCGTTGTAATCGGGCGAGTTTCTGCATTCAGATGCAATAGGAAATTCTCGAGTTCGTCAATCCGTTCGCGAGATATGGAAGTTTGAAGTTAAGGAATGCTTGAGAAACCATCAAAATTTTCGCTGGTCTGATACTCGAAACCAACAACTGGAATGGCCTAGGGGAAAAGTACACACACCGTTGTAATCGGGCGAGTTTCTGCTTTCAAATGCAGTAGGAATTTCTCGAGTTCGTCAATCCGTTCGCGGGATATGGGAGTTTGAAGTTAAGGAATGGTTGAGAAACCATCAAAATTTTCGCTGGTCTGATACTCGAAACCAATAACTGGAATGGCCTAGGGGAAAAGTACACGTACCATTGTAATCGGGCGTGTTTCTACTTTCAGATGCAAAAGGTATTTCTCGAGTTCGTCAATCCGTTCGCGAGAAATGGGAGTTTGAAGTTAAGAAATGGTTGAGAAACCATCAAAATTTTCGCAAGTCTGATACTCGAAACCAATAACTACAATGGCCTAGGGGAAAAATACACATGCCGTTGTAATCGGGCGAGTTTCTACTTTCAGATGCAACAGGAATTTCTCGAGTTCGTCAATCCATTCGCGAGATATGGAAGTTTGAAGTTAAGGAATGGTTGAGAAACCATCAAAATTTTCGCTGGTCTGATACTCGAAACCAACAACTACTATGGCCTAGGGCAAAAATACACATAGCGTTGTAATCGGGCGAGTCTCTGCATTCAGATGCAATAGGAAATTCTCGAGTTCGTCAATCCGTTCGCGAGATAAGGAAGTGTGAAAATAAGGAATGGTTGAGAAACCATCAAAATTTTCGCAAGTCTGATACTCGAAACCAATAACTTCAAAGGCCTAGGGAAAAATACACATACCGTTGTAATCGGGCGACTTTCTACTTTCACATGCAACCGGAATTTCTCGAGTTCGTCAATCCGTTCGCGGGATATGGAAGTTTGAAGTTAAGGAATGGTTGAGAAATCATCAAAATTTTCGCAAGTCCGATTCGCGAATCCAATAACTACAATGGCCTGGGGCAAAAATACACATACCGTTGTAATCGGGCGAGTTTCTACTTTCAGATGCAACAGGAATTTCTCGAGTTCGTCAATCCGTTCGCGAGATATGGGAGTTTGAAGTTAAGGAATGGTTGAGAAACCATCAAAACTTTCGCAAGTCTGATACTCGAAACAAACAACTACAAAGGCCTAGGTGCGAAACACACATATCTTTGTAATCGGGCGAGTTTCTACTTTCAGATGCAACAGGAATTTCTCGAGTTCGTCAGTCCGTTCGCGAGATATGGGAGTTTGAAGTTAAGGAATGGTTGAGAAACCATCACAATTTTCCGCAACTCTGATACTTGAAATCAATAACTACTAGGGCCTAGGGGAAAAATACACATACCGTTGTAATCGGGCGAGTTTCTGCTTTCAGATGCAATAGGAAATTCTCGAGTTCGTCAATCCGTTCGCGAGATATGGAAGTGTGAAACTAAGGAATGCATGAGAAACCATCAAAATTTTCGCAAGTCTGATACTCGAAACCAACAACTACAAATGCCTAGGGGAAAAATACATATACCATTGTAATCGGGCGAGATTCTACTTTCACATGCAACAGGAATTTCTCGAGTTCGTCAATCCGTTCGCGAGATATGGCAGTTTGAAGTTAAGGAATGGTTGAGAAATCATCAAAATTTTCGCAAGTCAGCTACTCGCATCCAATAACTACTATGGCCTAGGGCAAAAATACACATACCGTTGTAATCGGGCGAGTTTCTGCTGTCAGATGCAATAGGAAATTCTCGAGTTCGTCAATCCGTTCGCGAGATATGGAAGTTTGAAGTTAAGGAATGCATGAGAAACCATCAAAATTTTCGCTGGTCTGATACTCGAAACCAACAACTACTATGGCCTAGGGCAAAAATACACATACCGTTGGAATCGGGCGAGTTTCTGCATTCAGATGCAATAGGAAATTCTCGAGTTCGTCAATCCGTTCGCGAGATATGGAAGTTTGAAGTTAAGGAATGCATGAGAAACCATCAAAATTTTCGCAAGTCAAATACTCGAAACCAATAACTGGAATGGCCTAGGGGAAAAGTACACACACCATTGTAATCGGGCGAGTTTCTGCTGTCAGATGCAATAGGAAATTCTCGAGTTCGTCAATCCGTTCGCGAGATATGGAAGTTTGAAGTTAAGGAATGCATGAGAAACCATCAAAATTTTCGCTGGTCTGATACTCGAAACCAACAACTACTATGGCCTAGGGCAAAAATACACATACCGTTGGAATCGGGCGAGTTTCTGCATTCAGATGCAATAGGAAGTTCTCGAGTTCGTCAATGCGCTCGCGAGATATGGAAGTGCGAAAATAAGGATTGGTTGAGAAACCATCAAAATTTTCGCAAGTCTGATACTCGAAACCAATAACCACAAATGCCTAGGGGAAAAATACACATACCACTGTAATCGGGCGAGATTCTACTTTCACAAGCAACAGGAATTTCTCGAGTTCGTCAATGCGTTCGCGAGATATGGCAGTTTGAAGTTAAGGAATGGTTGAGAAATCATCAAAATTTTCGCAAGTCTGATACTCGAATCCAATAACTACTATGGCCTAAGGCAAAAATACACATACCGTTGTAATCGGGCGAGTTTCTGCTTTCACATGCAACAGGAATTTCTCGAGTTCGTCAATCCGTTCCCGAGATATGGGAGTTTTAAGTTAAGGAATGGTTGAGGAATCATCAAAATATTCGCAAGTCTGATACTCGAAACCAATAACTACAAAGGCCTAGGGGGAAAACACACATATCTCTGTAATCGGGCAAGTTTCTACTTTCACATGCAACAGGAATTTCTCGAGTTCGTCAATGCGTTCGCGAGATATGGCAGTTTGAAGTTAAGGAATGGTTGAGAAATCATCAAAATTTTCGCTGGTCTGATATTCGAAACCAACAACTACTATGGCCTAGGGCAAAAATGCACGTACCGTTGTAATCGGGCGAGTTTCTGCATTCAGATGCAATAGGAAATTCTCGAGTTCGTCAATCCGTTCGCGAGATATGGAAGTTTGAAGTTATGGAATGCTTAAGAAACCATCAAAATTTTCGCTGGTCTGATACTCGAAACCAACAACTGGAAGGGCCTAGGGGAAAAGTACACACACCGTTGTAATCGGGCGAGTTTCTGCTTTCAGATGCAATAGGAAATTCTCGAGTTCGTCAATCCGTTCGCGAGATATGGAAGTGTGAAGATAAGGAATGGTTGAGAAACCATCAAAATTTTCGCAAGTCTGATACTCGAAACCAATAACTTCAAAGGCCTAGGGGAAAAATACACATACCGTTGTAATCGGGCGACTTTCTACTTTCACATGCAACAGGAATTTCTCGAGTTCGTCAATCCGTTCGCGGGATATGGGAACTTGAAGTTAAGGAATGGTTGAGAAATCATCAAAATTTTCGCAAGTCTGATCCTCGAATCCAATAACTACTATGGCCTAGGGCAAAAATACACATACCATTGTAATCGGGCGAGTTTCTGCTGTCTGATGCAATAGGAATTTCTCGAGTTCGTCAATCCGTTCGCGGGATATGGGAGTTTGAAGTTAAGGAATGCATGAGAAACAATCAAAATTTTCGCTGGTCTGATACTCGAAACCAATAACTGGAATGGCCTAGGGGAAAAGTACACGTACCATTGTAATCGGGCGTGTTTCTACTTTCAGATGCAAAAGGAATTTCTCGAGTTCGTCAATCCGTTCGCGAGAAATGGGAGTTTGAAGTTAAGTAATGGTTGAGAAACCATCAAAATTTTCGCAAGTCTGATACTCGAAACCAATAGCTACTATGGCCTAGGGGAAAAATACACATGCCGTTGTAATCGGGCGAGTTTCTACTTTCAGATGCAACAGGAATTTCTCGAGTTCGTCACTCCGTTCGCGAGATATGGGAGTTTGAAGTTAAGGAATGGTTGAGAAACCATCAAAATTTTCGCAAGTCTGATACTCGAAACCAACAACTACAAATTCCTAGGGGAAAAATACACATACCATTGTAATCGGGCGAGATTCTACTTTCACATGCAACAGGAATTTCTCGAGTTCGTCAATCCGTTCGCGAGATATGGAAGTTTGAAGTTAAGGAATGGTTGAGAAACCATCAAAATTTTCGCTGGTCTGATACTCGAAACCAACAACTACCATGGCCTAGGGCAAAAATACACATAGCGTTGTAATCGGGCGAGTTTCTGCATTCAGATGCAATAGGAAATTATCGAGTTCGTCAATCCGTTCGCGAGATATGGAAGTTTGAAGTTAAGGAATGCATGAGTAACCATCAAAATTTTCGCAAGTATGATACTCGAAACCAATAACTACAAAGGCCTAGGGGAAAGATACACATACCGTTGAAATCGGGCGACTTTCTACTTTCACATGCAACAGGAATTTCTCGAGTTCGTCAATCCGTTCGCGAGATATGGAAGTTTGAAGTTAAGGAATGCATGAGAAACCATCAGAATTTTCGCTGGTCTGATACTCGAAACCAACAACTACTCTGGCCTAGGGCAAAAATACACATACTGCTATAATCGGGCGACTTTCTACTTTCAGATGCAACAGGAATTTCTCGAGTTCGTCAATCCGTTCGCGAGATATGGGAGTTTGAAGTTAAGGAATGGTTGAGAAACCATCACAATTTTCCGTAACTCTGATACTTGAAATCAATAACTACTAGGGCCTAGGGGAAAAATACACATACCGTTGTAATCGGGCGAGTTTCTGCTTTCAGATGCAATAGGAAATTCTCGAGTTCGTCAATCCGTTCGCGAGATATGGAAGTGTGAAAATAAGGAATGGTTGAGAAACCATCAAAATTTTCGCAAGTCTGATACTCGAAACCAATAACTTCAAAGGCCTAGGGGAAAAATACACATACCGTTGTAATCGGGCGACTTTCTACTTTCAGATGCAACAGGAATTTCTCGAGTTCGTCAATCCGTTCGCGAGATATGGGAGTTTGAAGTTAAGGAATGGTTGAGAAACCATCACAATTTTCCGCAACTCTGATACTTGAAATCAATAACTACTAGGGCCTAGAGGAAAAATACACATACCGTTGTAATGGGGCGAGTTTCTGCTTTCAGATGCAATAGGAAATTTTCGAGTTCGTCAATCCGTTCGCGAGATATGGAAGTGTGAAGCTAAGGAATGCATGAGAAACCATCAAAATTTTCGCAAGTCTGATACTCGAAACCAACAACTACAAATGCCTAGGGGAAAAATACACATACCATTGTAATCGGGCGAGATTCTACTTTCACATGCAACAGGAATTTCTCGAGTTCGTCAATCCGTTCGCGAGATATGGCAGTTTGAAGTTAAGGAATGGTTGAGAAATCATCAAAATTTTCGCTGGTCTGATACTCGAAACCAACAACTGGAATGGCCTAGGGGAAAAGTACACACACCGTTGTAATCGGGCGAGTTTCTGCTTTCAAATGCAATAGGAAATTCTCGAGTTCGTCAATCCGTTCGCGAGATATGGAAGTGTGAAAATAAAGAATGGTTGAGGAACCATCGAAATTTTTGCAAGTCTGATACTCGAAACCAATAACTTCAAAGGCCTAGGGGAAAAATACACATACCATTGTAATCGGGCGAGTTTCTGCTGTCAGATGCAATAGGAAATTCCCGAGTTCGTCAATCCGTTCGCGAGATATGGAAGTTTGAAGTTAAGGAATGCATGAGAAACCATCAAAATTTTCGCTGGTCTGATATTCGAAACCAACAACTACTATGGTCCAGGGCAAAAATACACGTACCGTTGTAATCGGGCGAGTTTCTGCAATCAGATGCAATAGGAAATTCTCGAGTTCGTCAATCCGTTCGCGAGATATGGAAGTTTGAAGATAAGGAATGCTTAAGAAACCATCAAAATTTTCGCTGGTCTGATACTCGAAACCAACAACTGGAAGGGCCTAGGGGAAAAGTACACACACCGTTGTAATCGGGCGAGTTTCTGCTTTCAGATGCAATAGGAAATTCTCGAGTTCGTCAATCCGTTCGCGAGATATGGAAGTGTGAAAATAAGGAATGGTTGAGAAACCATCAAAATTTTCGCAAGTCTGATACTCGAAACCAATAACTTCAAAGGCCTAGGGAAAAAATACACATACCGTTGTAATCGGGCGACTTTCTACTTTCAGATGCAACAGGAATTTCTCGAGTTCGTCAATCCGTTCGCGAGATATGGCAGTTTGAAGTTAAGGAATGGTTGAGAAATCATCACAATTTTCCGCAACTCTGATACTTGAAATCAATAACTACTAGGGCCTAGGGGAAAAATACACATACCGTTGTAATCGGGCGAGTTTCTGCTTTCAGATGCAATAGGAAATTCTCGAGTTCGTCAATCCGTTCGCGAGATATGGAAGTGTGAAAATAAGGAATGGTTGAGAAACCATCGAAATTTTTGCAAGTCTGATACTCGAAACCAATAACTTCAAAGGCCTAGGGGAAAAATACACATACCATTGTAATCGGGCGAGTTTCTGCTGTCAGATGCAATAGGAAATTCCCGAGTTCGTCAATCCGTTCGCGAGATATGGAAGTTTGAAGTTAAGGAATGCATGAGAAACCATCAAAATTTTCGCTGGTCTGATATTCGAAACCAACAACTACTATGGCCTAGGGCAAAGATACACGTACCGTTGTAATCGGGCGAGTTTCTGCATTCAGATGCAATAGGAAATTCTCGAGTTCGTCAATCCGTTCGCGAGATATGGAAGTTTGAAGTTAAGGAATGCTTAAGAAACCATCAAAATTTTCGCTGGTCTGATACTCGAAACCAACAACTGGAAGGGCCTTGGGGAAAAGTACACACACCGTTGTAATCGGGCGAGTTTCTGCTTTCAGATGCAATAGGAAATTCTCGAGTTCGTCAATCCGTTCGCGAGATATGGAAGTGTGAAAATAAGGAATGGTTGAGAAACCATCAAAATTTTCGCAAGTCTGATACTCGAAACCAATAACTTCAAAGGCCTTGGGGAAAAATACACATACCGTTGTAATCGGGCGACTTTCTACTTTCAGATGCAACAGGAATTTCTCGAGTTCGTCAATCCGTTCGCGAGATATGGGAGTTTGAAGTTAAGGAATGGTTGAGAAACCATCACAATTTTCCGCAACTCTGATACTTGAAATCAATAACTACTAGGGCCTAGGGGAAAAATACACATACCGTTGTAATCGGGCGAGTTTCTGCTTTCAGATGCAATAGGAAATTCTCGAGTTCGTCAATCCGTTCGCGAGATATGGAAGTGTGAAGCTAAGGAATGCATGAGAAACCATCAAAATTTTCGCAAGTCTGATACTCGAAACCAACAACTACAAATGCCTAGGGGAAAAATACACATACCATTGTAATTGGGCGAGATTCTACTTTCACATGCAACAGGAATTTCTCGAGTTCGTCAATCCGTTCGCGAGATATGGCAGTTTGAATTTAAGGAATGGTTGAGAAATCATCAAAATTTTCGCAAGTCTGATACTCGCATCCAATAACTACTATGGCCTAGGGCAAAAATACATATACCGTTGTAATCGGGCGAGTTTCTGCTGTCAGATGCAATAGGAAATTCTCGAGTTCGTCAATCCGTTCGCGAGATATGGAAGTTTGAAATTGAGGAATGCTTGAGAAACCATCAAAATTTTCGCTGGTCTGATACTCGAAACCAACAACTGGAAGGGCCTAGGGGAAAAGTACACACACCGTTGTAATCGGGCGAGTTTCTGCTTTCAGATGCAATAGGAAATTCTCGAGTTCGTCAATCCGTTCGCGAGATATGGAAGTGTGAAAATAAGGAATGGTTGAGAAACCATCACAATTTTCCACAACTCTGATACTTGAAATCAATAACTACTAGGGCCTAGGGGAAAAATACACATACCGTTGTAATCGGGCGAGTTTCTGCTTTCAAATGCAATAGGAAATTCTCGAGTTCGTCAATCCGTTCGCGAGATATAGAAGTGTGAAAATAAGGAATGGTTGAGAAACCATCGAAATTTTTGCAAGTCTGATACTCGAAACCAATAACTTCAAAGGCCTAGGGGAAAAATACACATACCATTGTAATCGGGCGAGATTCTACTTTCACATGCAACAGGAAATTCTCGAGTTCGTCAATCCGTTCGCGAGATATGGAAGTGTGAAAATAAGGAATGGTTGAGAAACCATCAAAATTTTCGCAAGTCTGATACTCGAAACCAATAACTTCAAAGGCCTAGGGGAAAAATACACATACCGTTGTAATCGGGCGACTTTCTACTTTCAGATGCAACAGGAATTTCTCGAGTTCGTCAATCCGTTCGCGAGATATGGGAGTTTGAAGTTAAGGAATGGTTGAGAAACCATCACAATTTTCCGCAACTCTGATACTTGAAATCAATAACTACTAGGGCCTAGGGGAAAAATACACATACCGTTGTAATCGGGCGAGTTTCTGCTTTCAGATGCAACAGGAAATTCTCGAGTTCGTCAATCCGTTCGCGAGATATGGAAGTCTGAAGCTAAGGAATGCATGAGAAACCATCAAAGTTTTCGCAAGTCTGATACTCGAAACCAACAACTACAAATGCCTAGGGGAAAAATACACATACCATTGTAATCGGGCGAGATTCTACTTTCACATGCAACAGGAATTTCTCGAGTTCGTCAATCCGTTCGCGAGATATGGCAGTTTGAAGTTAAGGAATGGTTGAGAAACCATCAAAATTTTCGCTGGTCTGATACTCGAAACCAACAACTGGAAGGGCCTAGGGCAAAAATACACGTACCGTTGTAATCGGGCGAGTTTCTGCATTCAGATGCAATAGGAAATTCTCGAGTTCGTCAATCCGTTCGCGAGATATGGAAGTTTGAAGTTAAGGAATGCTTAAGAAACCATCAAAATTTTCGCTGGTCTGATACTCGAAACCAACAACTGGAAGGGCCTTGGGGAAAAGTACACACACCGTTGTAATCGGGCGAGTTTCTGCTTTCAGATGCAATAGGAAATTCTCGAGTTCGTCAATCCGTTCGCGAGATATGGAAGTGTGAAAATAAGGAATGGTTGAGAAACCATCAAAATTTTCGCAAGTCTGATACTCGAAACCAATAACTTCAAAGGCCTAGGGGAAAAATACACATACCGTTGTAATCGGGCGACTTTCTACTTTCAAATGCAACAGGAATTTCTCGAGTTCGTCAAGCCATTCGCGAGATATGGGAGTTTGAAGTTAAGGAATGGTTGAGAAACCATCACAATTTTCCGCAACTCTGATACTTGAAATCAATAACTACTAGGGCCTAGGGGAAAAATACACATACCGTTGTAATCGGGCGAGTTTCTGATTTCAGATGCAATAGGAAATTCTCGAGTTCGTCAATCCGTTCGCGAGATATGGCAGTTTGAAGTTAAGGAATGGTTGAGAAATCATCAAAATTTTCGCAAGTCTGATACTCGCATCCAATAACTACTATGGCCTAGGGCAAAAATACACATACCGTTGTAATCGGGCGAGTTTCTGCTGTCAGATGCAATAGGAAATTCTCGAGTTCGTCAATCCGTTCGCGAGATATGGAAGTTTGAAGTTGAGAAATGCTTGAGAAACCATCAAAATTTTCGCTGGTCTGATACTCGAAACCAACAACTGGAATGGCCTAGGGGAAAAGTACACACACCGTTGTAATCGGGCGAGTTTCTGCTATCAAATGCAATAGGAAATTCTCGAGTTCGTCAATCCGTTCGCGAGATATAGAAGTGTGAATATAAGGAATGGTTGAGAAACCATCGAAATTTTTGCAAGTCTGATACTCGAAACCAATAACTTCAAAGGCCTAGGGGAAAAATACACATACCACTGTAATCGGGCGAGATTCTACTTTCACATGCAACAGAAAATTCTCGAGTTCGTCAATCCGTTCGCGAGATATGGAAGTGTGAAAATAAGGAATGGTTGAGAAACCATCAAAATTTTCGCAAGTCTGATACTCGAAACCAATAACTTCAAAGGCCTAGGGGAAAAATACACATACCGTTGTAATCGGGCGACTTTCTACTTTCAGATGCAACAGGAATTTCTCGAGTTCGTCAATCCGTTCACGAGATATGGGAGTTTGAAGTTAAGGAATGGTTGAGAAACCATCACAATTTTCCGCAACTCTGATACTTGAAATCAACAACTACAAGGGCCTAGGGGAAAAATACACATACCGTTGTAATCGGGCGAGTTTCTGCTTTCAGATGCAATAGGAAATTCTCGAGTTCGTCAATCCTTTCGCGAGATATGGAAGTGTGAAGCTAAGGAATGCCTGAGAAACCATCAAAATTTTCGCAAGTCTGATACTCGAAACCAACAACTACAAATGCCTAGGGGAAAAATACACATACCATTGTAATCGGGCGTGATTCTACTTTCACATGCAACAGGAATTTCTCGAGTTCGTCAATCCGTTCGCGAGATATGGCAGTTTGAAGTTAAGGAATGGTTGAGAAATCATCAAAATTTTCGCAATTCTGATGCTAGAAACGAATAACTGGAATGGCCTAGGGGAAGAGTACACACACCATTGTAATCGGGCGAGTTTCTACTTTCAGATGCAACAGGAATTTCTCGAGTTCGTCAATCCGTTCGCGAGATATGGCAGTTTGAAGTTAAGGAATGGTTGAGAAATCATCAAAATTTTCGCAAGTCTGATACTCGCATCCAATAACTACTATGGCCTAGGGCAAAAATACACATACCGTTGTAATCGGGCGAGTTTCTGCTTTCAGATGCAATAGGAAATTCTCGAGTTCGTCAATCCGTTCGCGAGATATGGAAGTGTGAAAATAAGGAATGGTTGAGAAACCATCAAAATTTTCGCATGTCTGATACTCGAAACCAATAACTTCAAAGGCCTAGGGGAAAAATACACATACCGTTGTAATCGGGCGACTTTCTACTTTCAGATGCAACAGGAATTTCTCGAGTTCGTCAATCCGTTCGCGAGATATGGGAGTTTGAAGTTAAGGAATGGTTGAGAAACCATCACAATTTTCGCAAGTCTGATACTCGCATCCAATAACTACTATGGCCTAGGGCAAAAATACACATACCGTTGTAATCGGGCGAGTTTCTGCTTTCAGATGCAATAGGAAATTCTCGAGTTCGTCAATCCGTTCGCGAGATATGGAAGTGTGAAAATAAGGAATGGTTGAGAAACCATCAAAATTTTCGCATGTCTGATACTCGAAACCAATAACTTCAAAGGCCTAGGGGAAAAATACACATACCGTTGTAATCGGGCGACTTTCTACTTTCAGATGCAATAGGAATTTCTCTTGTTCGTCAATCCGTTCGCGAGATATGGGAGTTTGAAGTTAAGGAATGGTTAAGGAACCATCCAAATTTTCGCAATTCTGATGCTAGAAACGAATAACTGGAATGGCCAGGGGAAGAGTACACACACCATTGTAATCGGGCGAGTTTCTACTTTCAGATGCAACAGGAATTTCTCGAGTTCGTCAATCCGTTCGCGAGATATGGCAGTTTGAAGTTAAGGAATGGTTGAGAAATCATCAAAATTTTCGCAAGTCTGATACTCGCATCCAATAACTACTATGGCCTAGGGCAAAAATACACATACCGTTGTAATCGGGCGAGTTTCTGCTTTCAGATGCAATAGGAAATTCTCGAGTTCGTCAATCCGTTCGCGAGATATGGAAGTGTGAAAATAAGGAATGGTTGAGAAACCATCAAAATTTTCGCATGTCTGATACTCGAAACCAATAACTTCAAAGGCCTAGGGGAAAAATACACATACCGTTGTAATCGGGCGACTTTCTACTTTCAGATGCAACAGGAATTTCTCGAGTTCGTCAATCCGTTCGCGAGATATGGGAGTTTGAAGTTAAGGAATGGTTGAGAAACCATCACAATTTTCGCAAGTCTGATACTCGCATCCAATAACTACTATGGCCTAGGGCAAAAATACACATACCGTTGTAATCGGGCGAGTTTCTGCTTTCAGATGCAATAGGAAATTCTCGAGTTCGTCAATCCGTTCGCGAGATATGGAAGTGTGAAAATAAGGAATGGTTGAGAAACCATCAAAATTTTCGCATGTCTGATACTCGAAACCAATAACTTCAAAGGCCTAGGGGAAAAATACACATACCGTTGTAATCGGGCGACTTTCTACTTTCAGATGCAATAGGAATTTCTCTTGTTCGTCAATCCGTTCGCGAGATATGGGAGTTTGAAGTTAAGGAATGGTTAAGGAACCATCCAAATTTTCGCAATTCTGATGCTAGAAACGAATAACTGGAATGGCCAGGGGAAGAGTACACACACCATTGTAATCGGGCGAGTTTCTACTTTCAGATGCAACAGGAATTTCTCGAGTTCGTCAATCCGTTCGCGAGATATGGGAGTTTGAAGTTAAGGAATGGTTGAGAAACCATCAAAATTTTCGCTGGTCTGATACTGGAAACCAACAACTGGAATGGCCTAGGGGAAAAGTACACACACCGTTGTAATCGGGCGAGTTTCTGCTTTCAAATGCAATAGTAAATTCTCGAGTTCGTCAATCCATTCGCGAGATATGGAGGTGTGAAAATAAGGAATGGTTGAGAAACCATCGAAATTTTTGCAAGTCTGATACTCGAAACCAATAACTTCAAAGGCCTAGGGGAAAAATACACATACCACTGTAATCGGGCGAGATTCTACTTTCACATGCAACAGAAAATTCTCGAGTTCGTCAATCCGTTCGCGAGATATGGAAGTGTGAAAATAAGGAATGGTTGAGAAACCATCAAAATTTTCGCTGGTCTGATATTCGAAACCAACAACTACTATGGCCTAGGGCAAAGATACACGTACCGTTGTAATCGGGCGAGTTTCTGCATTCAGATGCAATAGGAAATTCTCGAGTTCGTCAATCCGTTCGCGAGATATGGAAGTTTGAAGTTAAGGAATGCTTAAGAAACCATCAAAATTTTCGCTGGTCTGATACTCGAAACCAACAACTGGAAGGGCCTTGGGGAAAAGTACACACACCGTTGTAATCGGGCGAGTTTCTGCTTTCAGATGCAATAGGAAATTCTCGAGTTCGTCAATCCGTTCGCGAGATATGGAAGTTTGAAGTTAAGGAATGCTTAAGAAACCATCAAAATTTTCGCTGGTCTGATACTCGAAACCAACAACCGGAAGGGCCTTGGGGAAAAGTACACACACCGTTGTAATCGGGCGAGTTTCTGCTTTCAGATGCAATAGGAAATTCTCGAGTTCGTCAATCCGTTCGCGAGATATGGAAGTGTGAAAATAAGGAATGCATGAGAAACCATCAAAATTTTCGCAAGTCTGATACTCGAAACCAACAACTACAAATGCCTAGGGGAATAATACACATACCATTGTAATCGGGCGAGATTCTACTTTCACATGCAACAGGAATTTCCCGAGTTCGTCAATCCCTTCGCGAGATATGGCAGTTTGAAGTTAAGGAATGGTTGAGAAATCATCAAAATTTTCGCTGGTCTGATATTCGAAATCAACAACTACTATGGCCTAGGGCAAAAATACACGTACCGTTGTAATCGGGCGAGTTTCTGCATTCAGATGCAATAGGAAATTCTCGAGTTCGTCAATCCGTTCGCGAGATATGGAAGTGTGAAAATAAGGAATGGTTGAGAAACCATCGAAATTTTTGCAAGTCTGATACTCGAAACCAATAACTTGAAAGGCCTAGGGGAAAAATACACATACCATTGTAATCGGGCGAGTTTCTGCTGTCAGATGCAATAGGAAATTCCGGAGTTCGTCAATCCGTTCGCTAGATATGGAAGTGTGAAAATAAGGAATGGTTGAGAAACCATCAAAATTTTCGCAAGTCTGATACTCGAAACCAATAACTTCAAAGGCCTAGGGGAAAAATACACATACCATTGTAATCGGGCGAGATTCTACTTTCACATGCAACAGGAATTTCTCGAGTTCGTCAATCCGTTCGCGAGATATGGCAGTTTGAAGTTAAGGAATGGTTGAGAAATTATCAAAATTTTCGCAAGTCTGATACTCGCATCCAATAACTACTATGGCCTAGGGCAAAAATACATATACCGTTGTAATCGGGCGAGTTTCTGCTGTCAGATGCAATAGGAAATTCTCGAGTTCGTCAATCCGTTCGCGAGATATGGAAGTTTGAAGTTGAGGAATGCTTGAGAAACCATCAAAATTTTCGCTGGTCTGATACTCGAAACTAACAACTGGAAGGGCCTAGGGGAAAAGTACACACTCCGTTGTAATCGGGCGAGTTTCTGCTTTCAGATGCAATAGGAAATTCTCGAGTTCGTCAATCCGTTCGCGAGATATGGAAGTGTGAAAATAAGGAATGGTTGAGAAACCATCAAAATTTTCGCAAGTCTGATACTCGAAACCAATAACTTCAAAGGCCTAGGGGAAAAATACACGTACCGTTGTAATCGGGCGACTTTCTACTTTCAGATGCAACAGGAATTTCTCGAGTTCGTCAATCCGTTCGCGAGATATGGGAGTTTGAAGTTAAGGAATGGTTGAGAAACCATCACAATTTTCCGCAACTCTGATACTTGAAATCAATAACTACTAGGGCCTAGAGGAAAAATACACATACCGTTGTAATGGGGCGAGTTTCTGCTTTCAGATGCAATAGGAAATTTTCGAGTTCGTCAATCCGTTCGCGAGATATGGAAGTGTGAAGCTAAGGAATGCATGAGAAACCATCAAAATTTTCGCAAGTCTGATACTCGAAACCAACAACTACAAATGCCTAGGGGAAAAATACACATACCATTGTAATCGGGCGAGATTCTACTTTCACATGCAACAGGAATTTCTCGAGTTCGTCAATCCGTTCGCGAGATATGGCAGTTTGAAGTTAAGGAATGGTTGAGAAATCATCAAAATTTTCGCTGGTCTGATACTCGAAACCAACAACTGGAATGGCCTAGGGGAAAAGTACACACACCGTTGTAATCGGGCGAGTTTCTGCTTTCAAATGCAATAGGAAATTCTCGAGTTCGTCAATCCGTTCGCGAGATATGGAAGTGTGAAAATAAGGAATGGTTGAGGAACCATCGAAATTTTTGCAAGTCTGATACTCGAAACCAATAACTTCAAAGGCCTAGGGGAAAAATACACATACCATTGTAATCGGGCGAGTTTCTGCAGTCAGATGCAATAGGAAATTCCCGAGTTCGTCAATCCGTTCGCGAGATATGGAAGTTTGAAGTTAAGGAATGCATGAGAAACCATCAAAATTTTCGCTGGTCTGATATTCGAAACCAACAACTACTATGGCCTAGGGCAAAAATACACGTACCGTTGTAATCGGGCGAGTTTCTGCATTCAGATGCAATAGGAAATTCTCGAGTTCGTCAATCCGTTCGCGAGATATGGAAGTTTGAAGTTAAGGAATGCTTAAGAAACCATCAAAATTTTCGCTGGTCTGATACTCGAAACCAACAACCGGAAGGGCCTTGGGGAAAAGTACACACACCGTTGTAATCGGGCGAGTTTCTGCTTTCAGATGCAATAGGAAATTCTCGAGTTCGTCAATCCGTTCGCGAGATATGGAAGTGTGAAAATAAGGAATGCATGAGAAACCATCAAAATTTTCGCAAGTCTGATACTCGAAACCAACAACTACAAATGCCTAGGGGAAAAATACACATACCATTGTAATCGGGCGAGATTCTACTTTCACATGCAACAGGAATTTCTCGAGTTCGTCAATCCGTTCGCGAGATATGGCAGTTTGAAGTTAAGGAATGGTTGAGAAATCATCAAAATTTTCGCTGGTCTGATACTCGAAACCAACAACTGGAATGGCCTAGGGGAAAAGTACACGCACCGTTGTAATCGGGCGAGTTTCTGCTTTCAAATGCAATAGGAAATTCTCGAGTTCGTCAATCCGTTCGCGAGATATGGAAGTGTGAAAATAAGGAATGGTTGAGAAACCATCGAAATTTTTGCAAGTCTGATACTCGAAACCAATAACTCCAAAGGCCTAGGGGAAAAATACACATACCATTGTAATCGGGCGAGTTTCTGCTGTCAGATGCAATAGGAAATTCCCGAGTTCGTCAATCCGTTCGCGAGATATGGAAGTTTGAAGTTAAGGAATGCATGAGAAACCATCAAAATTTTCGCTGGTCTGATATTCGAAACCAACAACTACTATGGCCTAGGGCAAAAATACACGTACCGTTGTAATCGGGCGAGTTTCTGCATTCAGATGCAATAGGAAATTCTCGAGTTCGTCAATCCGTTCGCGAGATATGGAAGTTTGAAGTTAAGGAATGCTTAAGAAACCATCAAAATTTTCGCTGGTCTGATACTCGAAACCAACAACTGGAAGGGCCTTGGGGAAAAGTACACACACCGTTGTAATCGGGCGAGTTTCTGCTTTCAGATGCAATAGGAAATTCTCGAGTTCGTCAATCCGTTCGCGAGATATGGAAGTGTGAAAATAAGGAATGGTTGAGAAACCATCAAAATTTTCGCAAGTCTGATACTCGAAACCAATAACTTCAAAGGCCTTGGGGAAAAATACACATACCGTTGTAATCGGGCGACTTTCTACTTTCAGATGCAACAGGAATTTCTCGAGTTCGTCAATCCGTTCGCGAGATATGGGAGTTTGAAGTTAAGGAATGGTTGAGAAACCATCACAATTTTCCGCAACTCTGATACTTGAAATCAATAACTACTAGGGCCTAGGGGAAAAATACACATACCGTTGTAATCGGGCGAGTTTCTGCTTTCAGATGCAATAGGAAATTCTCGAGTTCGTCAATCCGTTCGCGAGATATGGAAGTGTGAAGCTAAGGAATGCATGAGAAACCATCAAAATTTTCGCAAGTCTGATACTCGAAACCAACAACTACAAATGCCTAGGGGAAAAATACACATACCATTGTAATTGGGCGAGATTCTACTTTCACATGCAACAGGAATTTCTCGAGTTCGTCAATCCGTTCGCGAGATATGGCAGTTTGAATTTAAGGAATGGTTGAGAAATCATCAAAATTTTCGCAAGTCTGATACTCGCATCCAATAACTACTATGGCCTAGGGCAAAAATACATATACCGTTGTAATCGGGCGAGTTTCTGCTGTCAGATGCAATAGGAAATTCTCGAGTTCGTCAATCCGTTGGCGAGATATGGAAGTTTGAAATTGAGGAATGCTTGAGAAACCATCAAAATTTTCGCTGGTCTGATACTCGAAACCAACAACTGGAAGGGCCTAGGGGAAAAGTACACACACCGTTGTAATCGGGCGAGTTTCTGCTTTCAGATGCAATAGGAAATTCTCGAGTTCGTCAATCCGTTCGCGAGATATGGAAGTGTGAAAATAAGGAATGGTTGAGAAACCATCACAATTTTCCACAACTCTGATACTTGAAATCAATAACTACTAGGGCCTAGGGGAAAAATACACATACCGTTGTAATCGGGCGAGTTTCTGCTTTCAAATGCAATAGGAAATTCTCGAGTTCGTCAATCCGTTCGCGAGATATAGAAGTGTGAAAATAAGGAATGGTTGAGAAACCATCGAAATTTTTGCAAGTCTGATACTCGAAACCAATAACTTCAAAGGCCTAGGGGAAAAATACACATACCATTGTAATCGGGCGAGATTCTACTTTCACATGCAACAGGAAATTCTCGAGTTCGTCAATCCGTTCGCGAGATATGGAAGTGTGAAAATAAGGAATGGTTGAGAAACCATCAAAATTTTCGCAAGTCTGATACTCGAAACCAATAACTTCAAAGGCCTAGGGGAAAAATACACATACCGTTGTAATCGGGCGACTTTCTACTTTCAGATGCAACAGGAATTTCTCGAGTTCGTCAATCCGTTCGCGAGATATGGGAGTTTGAAGTTAAGGAATGGTTGAGGAACCATCACAATTTTCCGCAACTCTGATACTTGAAATCAATAACTACTAGGGCCTAGGGGAAAAATACACATACCGTTGTAATCGGGCGAGTTTCTGCTTTCAGATGCAACAGGAAATTCTCGAGTTCGTCAATCCGTTCGCGAGATATGGAAGTCTGAAGCTAAGGAATGCATGAGAAACCATCAAAATTTTCGCAAGTCTGATACTCGAAACCAACAACTACAAATGCCTAGGGGAAAAATACACATACCATTGTAATCGGGCGAGATTCTACTTTCACATGCAACAGGAATTTCTCGAGTTCGTCAATCCGTTCGCGAGATATGGCAGTTTGAAGTTAAGGAATGGTTGAGAAACCATCAAAATTTTCGCTGGTCTGATACTCGAAACCAACAACTGGAAGGGCCTAGGGCAAAAATACACGTACCGTTGTAATCGGGCGAGTTTCTGCATTCAGATGCAATAGGAAATTCTCGAGTTCGTCAATCCGTTCGCGAGATATGGAAGTTTGAAGTTAAGGAATGCTTAAGAAACCATCAAAATTTTCGCTGGTCTGATACTCGAAACCAACAACTGGAAGGGCCTAGGGGAAAAGTACACACACCGTTGTAATCGGGCGAGTTTCTGCTTTCAGATGCAATAGGAAATTCTCGAGTTCGTCAATCCGTTCGCGAGATATGGAAGTGTGAAAATAAGGAATGGTTGAGAAACCATCAAAATTTTCGCAAGTCTGATACTCGAAACCAATAACTTCAAAGGCCTAGGGGAAAAATACACATACCGTTGTAATCGGGCGACTTTCTACTTTCAAATGCAACAGGAATTTCTCGAGTTCGTCAAGCCGTTCGCGAGATATGGGAGTTTGAAGTTAAGGAATGGTTGAGAAACCATCACAATTTTCCGCAACTCTGATACTTGAAATCAATAACTACTAGGGCCTAGGGGAAAAATACACATACCGTTGTAATCGGGCGAGTTTCTGATTTCAGATGCAATAGGAAATTCTCGAGTTCGTCAATCCGTTCGCGAGATATGGCAGTTTGAAGTTAAGGAATGGTTGAGAAATCATCAAAATTTTCGCAAGTCTGATACTCGCATCCAATAACTACTATGGCCTAGGGCAAAAATACACATACCGTTGTAATCGGGCGAGTTTCTGCTGTCAGATGCAATAGGAAATTCTCGAGTTCGTCAATCCGTTCGCGAGATATGGAAGTTTGAAGTTGAGAAATGCTTGAGAAACCATCAAAATTTTCGCTGGTCTGATACTCGAAACCAACAACTGGAATGGCCTAGGGGAAAAGTACACACACCGTTGTAATCGGGCGAGTTTCTGCTATCAAATGCAATAGGAAATTCTCGAGTTCGTCAATCCGTTCGCGAGATATAGAAGTGTGAATATAAGGAATGGTTGAGAAACCATCGAAATTTTTGCAAGTCTGATACTCGAAACCAATAACTTCAAAGGCCTAGGGGAAAAATACACATACCACTGTAATCGGGCGAGATTCTACTTTCACATGCAACAGAAAATTCTCGAGTTCGTCAATCCGTTCGCGAGATATGGAAGTGTGAAAATAAGGAATGGTTGAGAAACCATCAAAATTTTCGCAAGTCTGATACTCGAAACCAATAACTTCAAAGGCCTAGGGGAAAAATACACATACCGTTGTAATCGGGCGACTTTCTACTTTCAGATGCAACAGGAATTTCTCGAGTTCGTCAATCCGTTCACGAGATATGGGAGTTTGAAGTTAAGGAATGGTTGAGAAACCATCACAATTTTCCGCAACTCTGATACTTGAAATCAACAACTACAAGGGCCTAGGGGAAAAATACACATACCGTTGTAATCGGGCGAGTTTCTGCTTTCAGATGCAATAGGAAATTCTCGAGTTCGTCAATCCTTTCGCGAGATATGGAAGTGTGAAGCTAAGGAATGCCTGAGAAACCATCAAAATTTTCGCAAGTCTGATACTCGAAACCAACAACTACAAATGCCTAGGGGAAAAATACACATACCATTGTAATCGGGCGTGATTCTACTTTCACATGCAACAGGAATTTCTCGAGTTCGTCAATCCGTTGGCGAGATATGGCAGTTTGAAGTTAAGGAATGGTTGAGAAATCATCAAAATTTTCGCAATTCTGATGCTAGAAACGAATAACTGGAATGGCCTAGGGGAAGAGTACACACACCATTGTAATCGGGCGAGTTTCTACTTTCAGATGCAACAGGAATTTCTCGAGTTCGTCAATCCGTTCGCGAGATATGGCAGTTTGAAGTTAAGGAATGGTTGAGAAATCATCAAAATTTTCGCAAGTCTGATACTCGCATCCAATAACTACTATGGCCTAGGGCAAAAATACACATACCGTTGTAATCGGGCGAGTTTCTGCTTTCAGATGCAATAGGAAATTCTCGAGTTCGTCAATCCGTTCGCGAGATATGGAAGTGTGAAAATAAGGAATGGTTGAGAAACCATCAAAATTTTCGCAAGTCTGATACTCGAAACCAATAACTTCAAAGGCCTAGGGGAAAAATACACATACCGTTGTAATCGGGCGACTTTCTACTTTCAGATGCAACAGGAATTTCTCGAGTTCGTCAATCCGTTCGCGAGATATGGGAGTTTGAAGTTAAGGAATGGTTGAGAAACCATCACAATTTTCCGCAACTCTGATACTTGAAATCAATAACTACTAGGGCCTAGGGGAAAAATACACATACCGTTGTAATCGGGCGAGTTTCTGCTTTCAGATGCAATAGGAAATTCTCGAGTTCGTCAATCCGTTCGCGAGATATGGAAGTTTGAAGTTGAGGAATGCTTGAGAAACCATCAAAATTTTCGCTGGTCTGATACTGGAAACCAACAACTGGAATGGCCTAGGGGAAAAGTACACACACCGTTGTAATCGGGCGAGTTTCTGCTTTCAAATGCAATAGGAATTTCTCTTGTTCGTCAATCCGTTCGCGAGATATGGGAGTTTGAAGTTAAGGAATGGTTAAGGAACCATCCAAATTTTCGCAATTCTGATGCTAGAAACGAATAACTTGAATGGCCAGGGGAAGAGTACACACACCATTGTAATCGGGCGAGTTTCTACTTTCAGATGCAACAGGAATTTCTCGAGTTCGTCAATCCGTTCGCGAGATATGGGAGTTTGAAGTTAAGGAATGGTTGAGAAACCATCAAAATTTTCGCTGGTCTGATACTGGAAACCAACAACTGGAATGGCCTAGGGCAAAAATACACATACCGTTGTAATCGGGCGACTTTCTGCTTTCAGATGCAGCAGGAATTTCTCTTGTTCGTCAATCCGTTCGCGAGATATGGGAGTTTGAAGTTAAGGAATGGTTAAGGAACCATCCAAATTTTCGCAATTCTGATGCTAGAAACGAATAACTGGAATGGCCTAGGGGAAGAGTACACACACCATTGTAATCGGGCGAGTTTCTACTTTCAGATGCAACAGGAATTTCTCGAGTTCGCCAATCCGTTCGCGAGATATGGGAGTTTGAAGTTAAGGAATGGTTGAGAAACCATCAAAATTTTCGCTGGTCTGATACTGGAAACCAACAACTGGAATGGCCTAGGGGAAAAGTACACACACCGTTGTAATCGGGCGAGTTTCTGCTTTCAAATGCAATAGTAAATTCTCGAGTTCGTCAATCCATTCGCGTGATATGGAGGTGTGAAAATAAGGAATGGTTGAGAAACCATCGAAATTTTTGCAAGTCTGATACTCGAAACCAATAACTTCAAAGGCCTAGGGGAAAAATACACATACCATTGTAATCGGGCGAGATTCTACTTTCACATGCAACAGGAATTTCTCGAGTTCGTCAATCCGTTCGCGAGATATGGCAGTTTGAACTTAAGGAATGGTTGAGAAATCATCAAAATTTTCGCAAGTCTGATACTCGCATACAATAACTACTATGGCCTAGGGCAAAAATACACATACCGTTGTAATCGGGCGAGTTTCTGCTTTCAAATGCAATAGGAAATTCTCGAGTTCGTCAATCCGTTCGCGAGATATGGAAGTGTGAAAACAAGGAATGGTAGAGAAACCATCGAAATTTTTGCAAGTCTGAAACTCGAAACCAATAACTTCAAAGGCCTAGGGGAAAAGTACACACACCGTTGTAATCGGGCGAGTTTCTGCTTTCAGATGCAATAGGAATTTCTCGAGTTCGTCAATCCGTTCGCGAGATATGGGAGTTCGAAGTTAAGGAATGGTTGAGAAACCATCAAAATTTTCGCTGGTCCGATACGCGAATCCAATAACTACAATGGCCTAGGGCAAAAATACACATACCATTGTAATCGGGCGAGTTTCTGCTGTCAGATGCAATAGGAAATTCCCGAGTTCGTCAATCCGTTCGCGAGATATGGGAGTTCGAAGTTGAGGAATGCTTGAGAAACCATCAAAATTTTCGCTGGTCTGATACTCGAAACCAACAACTGGAATGGCCTAGGGGAACAGTACACACACCTTTGTAATCGGGCGAGTTTCTGCTTTCAAATGCAATAGGAAATTCTCGAGTTTGTCAATCCGTTCGCGAGATATGGAAGTGTGAAAATAAGGAATGCTTAAGAAACCATCAAAATTTTCGCTGGTCTGATACTCGAAACCAACAACTGGAAGGGCCTAGGGAAAAGTACACACACCGTTGTAATCGGGCGAGTTTCTGCTTTCAGATGCAATAGGAATTTCTCGAGTTCGTCAATCCGTTCGCGAGATATGGGAGTTCGAAGTTAAGGAATGGTTGAGAAACCATCAAAATTTTCGCTGGTCTGATACTCGAAACCAATAACTGGAATGGCCTTGGGGAAAAGTACACACACCATTGTAATCGGGCGAGTTTCTACTTTCAGATACAACAGGAATTTTTCGAGTGCGTCAATGCGTTCGCGAGATATGGGAGTTTGAAGTTAAGGAATGGTTGAGAAGTCATCAAAATTTTCGCAAGTCTGATACTCGAAACCAATAACTACAAAGGCCTAGGGCGAAAACACACATATCTTTGTAATCGGGCGAGTTTCTACTTTCAGATGCAACAGGAATTTCTCGAGTTCGTCAATCCGTTCGCGAGATATGGGAGTTTGAAGTTAAGGAATGGTTGAGAAACCATCAAAATTTTCGCAAGTCTGATGCACGAAACCAATAACTACAGTGGCCTAGGGGAAAAATACACATACCATTGTAATCGGGCGAGATTCTACTTTCACATGCAACAGGAATTTCTCGAGTTCGTCAATGCGTTCGCGAGATATGGCAGTTTGAAGTTAAGGAATGGTTGAGAAATCACCAAATTTTCGCAAGTCTGATACTCGAAACCAATAACTACAAATGCCTAGGGGAAAAATACACATACCATTGTAATCGGGCGAGTTTCTGCTGTCAGATGCAATAGGAAATTCTCGAGTTCGTCAATCCGTTCGCGAGATATGGAAGTTTGAAGTTAAGGAATGCATGAGAAGCCATCAAAATTTTCGCTGGTCTGATATTCGAAACCAACAATTACTATGGCCTAGGGCAAAAATACACATACCGTTGTAATCGGGCGAGTTTCTGCATTCAGATGCAATAGGAAATTCTCGAGTTCGTCAATCCGTTAGCGAGATATGGAAGTTTGAAGTTGAGGAATGCTTGAGAAACCATCAAAATTTTCGCTGGTCGTATACTCGAAACCAACAACTGGAATGGCCTAGGGGAAAAGTACACACACCGTTGTAATCGGGCGAGTTTCTGCTTTCAAGTGCAGTAGGAAATTCTCGAGTTCGTCAATCCGTTCGCGAGATATGGAAGTGTGAAAATAAGGAATGGTTTAGAAACCATCAAAATTTTCGCAAGTCTGATGCACGAAACCAATAACTACAGTGGCCTAGGGGAAAAATACACATACCATTGTAATCGGGCGGGATTCTACTTTCACATGCAGCAGGAATTTCTCGAGTTCGTCAATGCGTTCGCGACATATGGCAGTTTGAAGTTAAGGAATGGTTGAGAAATCACCAAATTTTCGCAAGTCTGATACTCGAAACCAATAACTACAAATGCCTAGGGGAAAAATACACATACCATTGTAATCGGGCGAGTTTCTGCTGTCAGATGCAATAGGAAATTCTCGAGTTCGTCAATCCGTTCGCGAGATATGGAAGTTTGAAGTTAAGGAATGCATGAGAAGCCATCAAAATTTTCGCTGGTCTGATATTCGAAACCAACAACTACTATGGCCTAGGGCAAAAATACACATACCGTTGTAATCGGGCGAGTTTCTGCTTTCAAATGCAATAGGAAATTCTCGAGTTCGTCAATCCGTTCGCGAGATATGGAAGTGTGAAAACAAGGAATGGTTGAGAAACCATCGAAATTTTTGCAAGTCTGAAACTCGAAACCAATAACTTCAAAGGCCTAGGGGAAAAGTGCACACACCGTTGTAATCGGGCGAGTTTCTGCTTTCAGATGCAATAGGAATTTCTCGAGTTCGTCAATCCGTTCGCGAGATATGGGAGTTCGAAGTTAAGGAATGGTTGAGAAACAATCAAAATTTTCGCTGGTCCGATACGCGAATCCAATAACTACAATGGCCTAGGGCAAAAATACACATACCATTGTAATCGGGCGAGTTTCTGCATTCAGATGCAATAGGAAATTCTCGAGTTCGTCAATCCGTTCGCGAGATATGGAAGTTTGAAGTTGAGGAATGCTTGAGAAACCATCAAAATTTTCGCTGGTCCGATACGCGAATCCAATAACTACAATGGCCTAGGGCAAAAATACACATACCATTGTAATCGGGCGAGTTTCTGCTGTCAGATGCAATAGGAAATTCCCGAGTTCGTCAATCCGTTCGCGAGATATGGAAGTTTGAAGTTAAGGAATGCATGAGAAACCATCAAAATTTTCGCTGGTCTGACATTCGAAACCAACAACTACTATGGCCTAGGGCAAAAATACACGTACCGTTGTAATCGGGCGAGTTTCTGCATTCAGATGCAATAGGAAATTCTCGAGTTCGTCAATCCGTTCGCGAGATATGGAAGTTTGAAGTTGAGGAATGCTTGAGAAACCATCAAAATTTTCGCTGGTCTGATACTCGAAACCAACAACTGGAATGGCCTAGGGGAACAGTACACACACCGTTGTAATCGGGCGAGTTTCTGCTTTCAAATGCAATAGGAAATTCTCGAGTTCGTCAATCCGTTCGCGAGATATGGAAGTGTGAAAATAAGGAATGCTTAAGAAACCATCAAAATTTTCGCTGGTCTGATACTCGAAACCAACAACTGGAAGGGCCTAGGGAAAAGTACACACACCGTTGTAATCGGGCGAGTTTCTGCTTTCAGATGCAATAGGAATTTCTCGAGTTCGTCAATCCGTTCGCGAGGTATGGGAGTTCGAAGTTAAGGAATGGTTGAGAAACCATCAAAATTTTCGCTGGTCTGATACTCGAAACCAATAACTGGAATGGCCTTGGGGAAAAGTACACACACCATTGTAATCGGGCGAGTTTCTACTTTCAGATACAACAGGAATTTTTCGAGTGCGTCAATGCGTTCGCGAGATATGGGAGTTTGAAGTTAAGGAATGGTTGAGAAGTCATCAAAATTTTCGCAAGTCTGATACTCGAAACCAATAACTACAAAGGCCTAGGGCGAAAACACACATATCTTTGTAATCGGGCGAGTTTCTACTTTCAGATGCAACAGGAATTTCTCGAGTTCGTCAATCCGTTCGCGAGATATGGGAGTTTGAAGTTAAGGAATGGTTGAGAAACCATCAAAATTTTCGCAAGTCTGATGCACGAAACCAATAACTACAGTGGCCTAGGGGAAAAATACACATACCATTGTAATCGGGCGAGATTCTACTTTCACATGCAACAGGAATTTCTCCAGTTCGTCAATGCGTTCGCGAGATATGGCAGTTTGAAGTTAAGGAATGGTTGAGAAATCACCAAATTTTCGCAAGTCTGATACTCGAAACCAATAACTACAAATGCCTAGGGGAAAAATAAACATACCATTGTAATCGGGCGAGTTTCTGCTGTCAGATGCAATAGGAAATTCTCGAGTTCGTCAATCCGTTCGCGAGATATGGAAGTTTGAAGTTAAGGAATGCATGAGAAGCCATCAAAATTTTCGCTGGTCTGATATTCGAAACCAACAATTACTATGGCCTAGGGCAAAAATACACATACCGTTGTAATCGGGCGAGTTTCTGCATTCAGATGCAATAGGAAATTCTCGAGTTCGTCAATCCGTTAGCGAGATATGGAAGTTTGAAGTTGAGGAATGCTTGAGAAACCATCAAAATTTTCGCTGGTCTTATACTCGAAACCAACAACTGGAATGGCCTAGGGGAAAAGTACACACACCGTTGTAATCGGGCGAGTTTCTGCTTTCAAGTGCAGTAGGAAATTCTCGAGTTCGTCAATCCGTTCGCGAGATATGGAAGTGTGAAAATAAGGAATGGTTTAGAAACCATCAAAATTTTCGCAAGTCTGATGCACGAAACCAATAACTACAGTGGCCTAGGGGAAAAATACACATACCATTGTAATCGGGCGGGATTCTACTTTCACATGCAGCAGGAATTTCTCGAGTTCGTCAATGCGTTCGCGACATATGGCAGTTTGAAGTTAAGGAATGGTTGAGAAATCACCAAATTTTCGCAAGTCTGGTACTCGAAACCAATAACTACAAATGCCTAGGGGAAAAATACACATACCATTGTAATCGGGCGAGTTTCTGCTGTCAGATGCAATAGGAAATTCTCGAGTTCGTCAATCCGTTCGCGAGATATGGAAGTTTGAAGTTAAGGAATGCATGAGAAGCCATCAAAGTTTTCGCTGGTCTGATATTCGAAACCAACAACTACTATGGCCTAGGGCAAAAATACACATACCGTTGTAATCGGGCGAGTTTCTGCTTTCAAATGCAATAGGAAATTCTCGAGTTCGTCAATCCGTTCGCGAGATATGGAAGTGTGAAAACAAGGAATGGTTGAGAAACCATCGAAATTTTTGCAAGTCTGAAACTCGAAACCAATAACTTCAATGGCCTAGGGCAAAAATACACATACCATTGTAATCGGGCGAGTTTCTGCTGTCAGATGCAATAGGAAATTCCCGAGTTCGTCAATCCGTTCGCGAGATATGGAAGTTTGAAGTTAAGGAATGCATGAGAAACCATCAAAATTTTCGCTGGTCTGATATTCGAAACCAACAACTACTATGGCCTAGGGCAAAAATACACGTACCGTTGTAATCGGGCGAGTTTCTGCATTCAGATGCAATAGGAAATTCTCGAGTTCGTCAATCCGTTCGCGAGATATGGAAGTTTGAAGTTGAGGAATGCTTGAGAAACCATTAAAATTTTCGCTGGTCTGATACTCGAAACCAACAACTGGAATGGCCTAGGGGAACAGTACACACACCGTTGTAATCGGGCGAGTTTCTGCTTTCAAATGCAATAGGAAATTCTCGAGTTCGTCAATCCGTTCGCGAGATATGGAAGTGTGAAAATAAGGAATGCTTAAGAAACCATCAAAATTTTCGCTGGTCTGATACTCGAAACCAACAACTGGAAGGGCCTAGGGAAAAGTACACACACCGTTGTAATCGGGCGAGTTTCTGCTTTCAGATGCAATAGGAATTTCTCGAGTTCGTCAATCCGTTCGCGAGATATGGGAGTTCGAAGTTAAGGAATGGTTGAGAAACCATCAAAATTTTCGCTGGTCTGATACTCGAAACCAATAACTGGAATGGCCTTGGGGAAAAGTACACACACCATTGTAATCGGGCGAGTTTCTACTTTCAGATACAACAGGAATTTTTCGAGTGCGTCAATGCGTTCGCGAGATATGGGAGTTTTTTTTTTTTTTTTTTTTTTTTAACGTGGGGGAAATCTTCGAAAGACCCCCCCGCCGCCTGGGGAGGGGCGGGGGGAGTGTGGGATTCCCCGCGCCCGGAAGGAAACCCATCGGGCGCGGGACCTACCCACTAAAACCCACCACGGTGGCCATCCTCGCACTATGCAGGGGGAGCACCTGGGACCGAAGACATCATAACATCAGGTGCTCCCCCGTGCAGGGCTCTCGCGCCCGTGTCCTCCCGTTCCAGGGAAGGGAGGGGGTACTTCACCCTCCCTTCCCTGTTTTCTCCTCGGCGCTCTGGCGCCCGACGTCGGAGCAGGGCCACACTGCTCCGACGTCCCACTCCCGGGGGCCGCCCGAGGGCGGCCGCGAGTCCCACACTCGCGACCGCCCACGGCCCCCATAGCCGCGCCGGGGGCACGGCCCTGGGACCGTGCCGTCGGCGCGGCCGCACCCCGGCTCGTACGCTCCCGAGGGCGGCTCTGGCCTCTCCGCCCTCGAGAGCGTCGCCGTCCCTTACTCTACCCACCCCTCAGACGACGGGCGGTGGCACGAGCCTCAAGGGCTACGCACCCCCGCCCGCCGCTCTCAGGGTGGCCTCCCCGGCCCTTCCGGAGGCCCACCCGCCCCCGGCCTCGGACGGGGCCTCGCTCGCGGTCTCCCGCTCTCGCGAATGCGGCTCGCGGCCTCCCTCTGCGAGATTACCTCCTCGCAGAAGGAGGCCACGGCCCGCCACTTCGTCTCGCTGCCGAGCATGGCCTGTACCACGCCCGGCAGCGATAGGTCCGCCCCAATCACGGCCGTGAGGACACGGCGCTCCACCCCCCAGGCCGGACACACCTCGAGGGTGTGTTGCGCCGTGTCCTCGTCCGCTGGACAGTGCCAGCAGCGCGCCGCCTCTTCCACACCGATCCGGCACAGGTACTGACCGAAGCATCCGTGCCCGGACAGCACCTGCACCAACCGGTAGGTGAGTGAGCCGAAGCGCCTACCCAGCCACTCAAACAGGACCGGCCGGATAGCCCGGACAGTCCTCTGGCCGAACAACGGCTCGGCCAGCCGCTGCTGCCAAAGCTGCAGCATGGACTCCCGGGCCTGGCGCCTCAGGGCCTCCACCTCGCATCCCGCCAGGACCACCCCATCCTCGCGGGCGCGCATGCGGCCCTCGTAGAAAGCCGCATGCGCGCCCGCGATCAAGTCCGCCGGGGGTAGCCCTGACAGGACGCTCGCCGCCTCATACGAAACGGTCCGGTACCCCCGGGCGATCCGCAATGCAAGCCGCCCTTGAACCCGGCGCAGCAATACCTTGCTGCGCCGGGAGGCGGCCAGGTCGCCCGCCCAAACGGGGGCCCCGTATAGGGCCACCGAGTGGACCATTCCCGCGTAGAGGCGGCGAACCCGGTCACTCGGGCCCCGCAGGTTGGGGAGGATACGGCCCAAAGCGCCAACTATCCCCTCCAACCGCGGGGCCAGGGCCCGGAAATGGCCCTCGAAGCGCCAGTGGCTGTCGAGGTGAAGTCCCAGATATTTCATCTGAGACCTCACCTCGACGTCTGTCTCACCCACCCGGATCAGGGGGGGAGGCGGCTCTCCCCGGGGTCTATACATCCCGAGTACCTCGGTTTTGTGGAGAGCCACCTCCAAACCGATCCCCCTGATCCGGGAGACGACGCGCCGGACACCGTCCTCGGCGGCCCGAACAGCCCCCCTCCAGTCCCCCCCGACGGCCAACAACAAGGTGTCGTCCGCATAACATGTCAGACTGACGCCGTCGGGGAGGTCTTCGGCCCGCAGGACGGTGTCGTACCCGAGGTTCCACAGCAGGGGTCCTAACACCGACCCCTGCGGAACCCCGGAGTACACCGCTCTCCTCTCCGTCCCGCACCGGCCCGGATACTCGATCCACCTGTCGCGGAGGTAGTCCTCGACGACTGCCCTAAGGTAGGCGGGGACTCGATGTTCCTCAAGCCCCCGCCTAATCGCCGCCCAGGGTAGGGTGTTAAACGCATTGGCGATGTCCAAGGACACCGCCAATGCCACCCCACCCCGGGAGACCGCCGAGGCCGAGAGGGACCGGACGCGTCGAATCGCGTCGATCGTCGACCGGCCCTCCCGGAACCCGAACTGACACTCCGCCAGCCCGGGCCCACCCCGCGACAGGTGCCCGACGATGCGGGCCGCCACGACTCTTTCTAGGAGCTTGCCCACATCGTCGAGCAGGCAAATCGGCCGGTACGCGGACGGAGAGTCCGCGGGCCTACCCTCTTTCCGGAGGAGGACCATTCGGGCCACCTTCCATGCGGAGGGGAATCGCCCGGCCTCCAGGCAGCGGTCGAATAGCTCCCGGAGGCCGTCACCCAGGACGTCCGCGGCCAAGACCAAGACTCGGCCGGGCACTCCCGAAGGACCCGGGGCAGTATCCTTCGCCCCGAGTCTTCGGATGGCCGCGGCTAGCTCCCCAGCCGAGACCCCCAGCTCCGCGGACCAGGTGGTCGGGTCCGCAGAGGGACGTGGCCCGCTCTCCCCCACGATCGGGAAGAGCGTGTCGACCACGTCCCTCAAGAGCTGGGGGTCGAGACCCTCGGTGATCGGGGGGGACCATGGCCGGAGTTTATTCAGAACTATCCGGTATGGGCGCCCCCATGGATCCCGCTCGAGGGTCTCGAGGAGCTCCTTCCAGCTCTGGGCCTTGGCCCGTTTGATGGCGACCTGCAGAGCCCTCTTTCCCGCGCGATAGGACTCGTACAGTTCCGCCGCCCTAGCCCGCGCGCCGTCGTCGCCGTTCCGTCCGGCCCGACGACGCGCGCGGGTGTACTGGCGTCGGGCCCGGACGCATGCTGTCCGCAATTCCCCGATTTCGCCCGACCACCAGTACACCGCCCGACGAGGAGACCGCGGCCCGGCCCGGGGCATCGCCGCGTCGCAAATGCGCGCGACGGCGCTCCCGAGCCGAGCCACGGCCTCCCCCAGGTCGGGCAGCCTGGTCTCCCGTCGAGGCCAGGTTTCGGCTAGAGCGGCTGCCACCAGGACGTCCTTGTCAAGGCGCCGAAGCGCCCATCTGCGTGGTGGTGGTGGGGCGCTACCCGCTCCCGGGCGGAGGTGTCGGTGCGGGGCCGCGGCGGCCTCGGGGGAGGTCAAGACCACGCGGATATACCGGTGGTCCGATAATGTCTCCTCCCCCACCACCACGTCCCACCCGGACACCATACGAGCGGCGCCGGGGGATCCAAACGTCAAATCCACTATGGACCCTCCCCCGCGCCGCACGCACGTCAGCTCCGACCCCCGGTTAATCAACCGGAGGGGTTAATCAACCGGAGGTTGGAGATATGGGAGTTTGAAGTTAAGGAATGGTTGAGAAGTCATCAAAATTTTCGCAAGTCTGATACTCGAAACCAATAACTACAAAGGCCTAGGGGGAAAACACACATATCTTTGTAATCGGGCGAGTTTCTACTTTCAGATGCAACAGGAATTTCTCGAGTTCGTCAATCCGTTCGCGAGATATGGGAGTTTGAAGTTAAGGAATGGTTGAGAAACCATCAAAATTTTCGCAAGTCTGATGCACGAAACCAATAACTACAGTGGCCTAGGGGAAAAATACACATACCATTGTAATCGGGCGAGATTCTACTTTCACATGCAACAGGAATTTCTCGAGTTCGTCAATGCGTTCGCGAGATATGGCAGTTTGAAGTTAAGGAATGGTTGAGAAATCACCAAATTTTCGCAAGTCTGATACTCGAAACCAATAACTACAAATGCCTAGGGGAAAAATACACATACCATTGTAATCGGGCGAGTTTCTGCTGTCACATGCAATAGGAAATTCTCGAGTTCGTCAATCCGTTCGCGAGATATGGAAGTTTGAAGTTAAGGAATGCATGAGAAGCCATCAAAATTTTCGCTGGTCTGATATTCGAAACCAACAACTACTATGGCCTAGGGCAAAAATACACATACCGTTGTAATCGGGCGAGTTTCTGCATTCAGATGCAATAGGAAATTCTCGAGTTCGTCAATCCGTTCGCGAGATATGGAAGTTTGAAGTTGAGGAATGCTTGAAAAACCATCAAAATTTTCGCTGGTCTGATACTCGAAACCAACAATTACTATGGCCTAGGGCAAAAATACACATACCGTTGTAATCGGGCGAGTTTCTGCATTCAGATGCAATAGGAAATTCTCGAGTTCGTCAATCCGTTAGCGAGATATGGAAGTTTGAAGTTGAGGAATGCTTGAGAAACCATCAAAATTTTCGCTGGTCTTATACTCGAAACCAACAACTGGAATGGCCTAGGGGAAAAGTACACACACCGTTGTGATCGGGCGAGTTTCTGCTTTCAAGTGCAGTAGGAAATTCTCGAGTTCGTCAATCCGTTCGCGAGATATGGAAGTGTGAAAATAAGGAATGGTTGAGAAACCATCAAAATTTTCGCTGGTCCGATACGCGAATCCAATAACTACAATGGCCTAGGGCAAAAATACACATACCATTGTAATCGGGCGAGATTCTGCTGTCAGATGCAATAGGAAATTCCCGAGTTCGTCAATCCGTTCGCGAGATATGGAAGTTTGAAGTTAAGGAATGCATGAGAAACCATCAAAATTTTCGCTGGTCTGATATTCGAAACCAACAACTACTATGGCCTAGGGCAAAAATACACGTACCGTTGTAATCGGGCGAGTTTCTGCATTCAGATGCAATAGGAAATTCTCGAGTTCGTCAATCCGTTCGCGAGATATGGAAGTTTGAAGTTGAGGAATGCTTGAGAAACCATCAAAATTTTCGCTGGTCTGATACTCGAAACCAACAACTGGAATGGCCTAGGGGAACAGTACACACACCGTTGTAATCGGGCGAGTTTCTGCTTTCAAATGCAATAGGAAATTCTCGAGTTCGTCAATCCGTTCGCGAGATATGGGAGTTCGAAGTTAAGGAATGGTTGAGAAACCATCAAAATTTTCGCTGGTCCGATACGCGAATCCAATAACTACAATGGCCTAGGGCAAAAATACACATACCATTGTAATCGGGCGAGTTTCTGCTGTCAGATGCAATAGGAAATTCCCGAGTTCGTCAATCCGTTCGCGAGATATGGAAGTTTGAAGTTAAGGAATGCATGAGAAACCATCAAAATTTTCGCTGGTCTGATATTCGAAACCAACAACTACTATGGCCTAGGGCAAAAATACACGTACCGTTGTAATCGGGCGAGTTTCTGCATTCAGATGCAATAGGAAATTCTCGAGTTCGTCAATCCGTTCGCGAGATATGGAAGTTTGAAGTTGAGGAATGCTTGAGAAACCATCAAAATTTTCGCTGGTCTGATACTCGAAACCAACAACTGGAATGGCCTAGGGGAACAGTACACACACCGTTGTAATCGGGCGAGTTTCTGCTTTCAAATGCAATAGGAAATTCTCGAGTTCGTCAATCCGTTCGCGAGATATGGAAGTGTGAAAATAAGGAATGCTTAAGAAACCATCAAAATTTTCGCTGGTCTGATACTCGAAACCAACAACTGGAAGGGCCTAGGGAAAAGTACACACACCGTTGTAATCGGGCGAGTTTCTGCTTTCAGATGCAATAGGAATTTCTCGAGTTCGTCAATCCGTTCGCGAGATATGGGAGTTCGAAGTTAAGGAATGGTTGAGAAACCATCAAAATTTTCGCTGGTCTGATACTCGAAACCAATAACTGGAATGGCCTTGGGGAAAAGTACACACACCATTGTAATCGGGCGAGTTTCTACTTTCAGATACAACAGGAATTTTTCGAGTGCGTCAATGCGTTCGCGAGATATGGGAGTTTGAAGTTAAGGAATGGTTGAGAAGTCATCAAAATTTTCGCAAGTCTGATACTCGAAACCAATAACTACAAAGGCCTAGGGGGAAAACACACATATCTTTGTAATCGGGCGAGTTTCTACTTTCAGATGCAACAGGAATTTCTCGAGTTCGTCAATCCGTTCGCGAGATATGGGAGTTTGAAGTTAAGGAATGGTTGAGAAACCATCAAAATTTTCGCAAGTCTGATGCACGAAACCAATAACTACAGTGGCCTAGGGGAAAAATACACATACCATTGTAATCGGGCGAGATTCTACTTTCACATGCAACAGGAATTTCTCGAGTTCGTCAATGCGTTCGCGAGATATGGCAGTTTGAAGTTAAGGAATGGTTGAGAAATCACCAAATTTTCGCAAGTCTGATACTCGAAACCAATAACTACAAATGCCTAGGGGAAAAATACACATACCATTGTAATCGGGCGAGTTTCTGCTGTCACATGCAATAGGAAATTCTCGAGTTCGTCAATCCGTTCGCGAGATATGGAAGTTTGAAGTTAAGGAATGCATGAGAAGCCATCAAAATTTTCGCTGGTCTGATATTCGAAACCAACAACTACTATGGCCTAGGGCAAAAATACACATACCGTTGTAATCGGGCGAGTTTCTGCATTCAGATGCAATAGGAAATTCTCGAGTTCGTCAATCCGTTCGCGAGATATGGAAGTTTGAAGTTGAGGAATGCTTGAAAAACCATCAAAATTTTCGCTGGTCTGATACTCGAAACCAACAATTACTATGGCCTAGGGCAAAAATACACATACCGTTGTAATCGGGCGAGTTTCTGCATTCAGATGCAATAGGAAATTCTCGAGTTCGTCAATCCGTTAGCGAGATATGGAAGTTTGAAGTTGAGGAATGCTTGAGAAACCATCAAAATTTTCGCTGGTCTTATACTCGAAACCAACAACTGGAATGGCCTAGGGGAAAAGTACACACACCGTTGTAATCGGGCGAGTTTCTGCTTTCAAGTGCAGTAGGAAATTCTCGAGTTCGTCAATCCGTTCGCGAGATATGGAAGTGTGAAAATAAGGAATGGTTGAGAAACCATCAAAATTTTCGCTGGTCCGATACGCGAATCCAATAACTACAATGGCCTAGGGCAAAAATACACATACCATTGTAATCGGGCGAGATTCTGCTGTCAGATGCAATAGGAAATTCCCGAGTTCGTCAATCCGTTCGCGAGATATGGAAGTTTGAAGTTAAGGAATGCATGAGAAACCATCAAAATTTTCGCTGGTCTGATATTCGAAACCAACAACTACTATGGCCTAGGGCAAAAATACACGTACCGTTGTAATCGGGCGAGTTTCTGCATTCAGATGCAATAGGAAATTCTCGAGTTCGTCAATCCGTTCGCGAGATATGGAAGTTTGAAGTTGAGGAATGCTTGAGAAACCATCAAAATTTTCGCTGGTCTGATACTCGAAACCAACAACTGGAATGGCCTAGGGGAACAGTACACACACCGTTGTAATCGGGCGAGTTTCTGCTTTCAAATGCAATAGGAAATTCTCGAGTTCGTCAATCCGTTCGCGAGATATGGAAGTGTGAAAATAAGGAATGCTTAAGAAACCATCAAAATTTTCGCTGGTCTGATACTCGAAACCAACAACTGGAAGGGCCTAGGGAAAAGTACACACACCGTTGTAATCGGGCGAGTTTCTGCTTTCAGATGCAATAGGAATTTCTCGAGTTCGTCAATCCGTTCGCGAGATATGGGAGTTCGAAATTAAGGAATGGTTGAGAAACCATCAAAATTTTCGCTGGTCCGATACGCGAATCCAATAACTACAATGGCCTAGGGCAAAAATACACATACCATTGTAATCGGGCGAGTTTCTGCTGTCAGATGCAATAGGAAATTCCCGAGTTCGTCAATCCGTTCGCGAGATATGGGAGTTTGAAGTTAAGGAATGGTTGAGAAACCATCAAAATTTTCGCAAGTCTGATGCACGAAACCAATAACTACAGTGGCCTAGGGGAAAAATACACATACCATTGTAATCGGGCGAGATTCTACTTTCACATGCAACAGGAATTTCTCGAGTTCGTCAATGCGTTCGCGAGATATGGCAGTTTGAAGTTAAGGAATGGTTGAGAAATCACCAAATTTTCGCAAGTCTGATACTCGAAACCAATAACTACAAATGCCTAGGGGAAAAATACACATACCATTGTAATCGGGCGAGTTTCTGCTGTCACATGCAATAGGAAATTCTCGAGTTCGTCAATCCGTTCGCGAGATATGGAAGTTTGAAGTTAAGGAATGCATGAGAAGCCATCAAAATTTTCGCTGGTCTGATATTCGAAACCAACAACTACTATGGCCTAGGGCAAAAATACACATACCGTTGTAATCGGGCGAGTTTCTGCATTCAGATGCAATAGGAAATTCTCGAGTTCGTCAATCCGTTCGCGAGATATGGAAGTTTGAAGTTGAGGAATGCTTGAAAAACCATCAAAATTTTCGCTGGTCTGATACTCGAAACCAACAATTACTATGGCCTAGGGCAAAAATACACATACCGTTGTAATCGGGCGAGTTTCTGCATTCAGATGCAATAGGAAATTCTCGAGTTCGTCAATCCGTTAGCGAGATATGGAAGTTTGAAGTTGAGGAATGCTTGAGAAACCATCAAAATTTTCGCTGGTCTTATACTCGAAACCAACAACTGGAATGGCCTAGGGGAAAAGTACACACACCGTTGTAATCGGGCGAGTTTCTGCTTTCAAGTGCAGTAGGAAATTCTCGAGTTCGTCAATCCGTTCGCGAGATATGGAAGTGTGAAAATAAGGAATGGTTGAGAAACCATCAAAATTTTCGCTGGTCCGATACGCGAATCCAATAACTACAATGGCCTAGGGCAAAAATACACATACCATTGTAATCGGGCGAGATTCTGCTGTCAGATGCAATAGGAAATTCCCGAGTTCGTCAATCCGTTCGCGAGATATGGAAGTTTGAAGTTAAGGAATGCATGAGAAACCATCAAAATTTTCGCTGGTCTGATATTCGAAACCAACAACTACTATGGCCTAGGGCAAAAATACACGTACCGTTGTAATCGGGCGAGTTTCTGCATTCAGATGCAATAGGAAATTCTCGAGTTCGTCAATCCGTTCGCGAGATATGGAAGTTTGAAGTTGAGGAATGCTTGAGAAACCATCAAAATTTTCGCTGGTCTGATACTCGAAACCAACAACTGGAATGGCCTAGGGGAACAGTACACACACCGTTGTAATCGGGCGAGTTTCTGCTTTCAAATGCAATAGGAAATTCTCGAGTTCGTCAATCCGTTCGCGAGATATGGAAGTGTGAAAATAAGGAATGCTTAAGAAACCATCAAAATTTTCGCTGGTCTGATACTCGAAACCAACAACTGGAAGGGCCTAGGGAAAAGTACACACACCGTTGTAATCGGGCGAGTTTCTGCTTTCAGATGCAATAGGAATTTCTCGAGTTCGTCAATCCGTTCGCGAGATATGGGAGTTCGAAGTTAAGGAATGGTTGAGAAACCATCAAAATTTTCGCTGGTCCGATACGCGAATCCAATAACTACAATGGCCTAGGGCAAAAATACACATACCATTGTAATCGGGCGAGTTTCTGCTGTCAGATGCAATAGGAAATTCCCGAGTTCGTCAATCCGTTCGCGAGATATGGAAGTTTGAAGTTAAGGAATGCATGAGAAACCATCAAAATTTTCGCTGGTCTGATATTCGAAACCAACAACTACTATGGCCTAGGGCAAAAATACACGTACCGTTGTAATCGGGCGAGTTTCTGCATTCAGATGCAATAGGAAATTCTCGAGTTCGTCAATCCGTTCGCGAGATATGGAAGTTTGAAGTTGAGGAATGCTTGAGAAACCATCAAAATTTTCGCTGGTCTGATACTCGAAACCAACAACTGGAATGGCCTAGGGGAACAGTACACACACCGTTGTAATCGGGCGAGTTTCTGCTTTCAAATGCAATAGGAAATTCTCGAGTTCGTCAATCCGTTCGCGAGATATGGAAGTGTGAAAATAAGGAATGCTTAAGAAACCATCAAAATTTTCGCTGGTCTGATACTCGAAACCAACAACTGGAAGGGCCTAGGGAAAAGTACACACACCGTTGTAATCGGGCGAGTTTCTGCTTTCAGATGCAATAGGAATTTCTCGAGTTCGTCAATCCGTTCGCGAGATATGGGAGTTCGAAGTTAAGGAATGGTTGAGAAACCATCAAAATTTTCGCTGGTCTGATACTCGAAACCAATAACTGGAATGGCCTTGGGGAAAAGTACACACACCATTGTAATCGGGCGAGTTTCTACTTTCAGATACAACAGGAATTTTTCGAGTGCGTCAATGCGTTCGCGAGATATGGGAGTTTGAAGTTAAGGAATGGTTGAGAAGTCATCAAAATTTTCGCAAGTCTGATACTCGAAACCAATAACTACAAAGGCCTAGGGGGAAAACACACATATCTTTGTAATCGGGCGAGTTTCTACTTTCAGATGCAACAGGAATTTCTCGAGTTCGTCAATCCGTTCGCGAGATATGGGAGTTTGAAGTTAAGGAATGGTTGAGAAACCATCAAAATTTTCGCAAGTCTGATGCACGAAACCAATAACTACAGTGGCCTAGGGGAAAAATACACATACCATTGTAATCGGGCGAGATTCTACTTTCACATGCAACAGGAATTTCTCGAGTTCGTCAATGCGTTCGCGAGATATGGCAGTTTGAAGTTAAGGAATGGTTGAGAAATCACCAAATTTTCGCAAGTCTGATACTCGAAACCAATAACTACAAATGCCTCGGGGAAAAATACACATACCATTGTAATCGGGCGAGTTTCTGCTGTCACATGCAATAGGAAATTCTCGAGTTCGTCAATCCGTTCGCGAGATATGGAAGTTTGAAGTTAAGGAATGCATGAGAAGCCATCAAAATTTTCGCTGGTCTGATATTCGAAACCAACAACTACTATGGCCTAGGGCAAAAATACACATACCGTTGTAATCGGGCGAGTTTCTGCATTCAGATGCAATAGGAAATTCTCGAGTTCGTCAATCCGTTCGCGAGATATGGAAGTTTGAAGTTAAGGAATGCATGAGAAACCATCAAAATTTTCGCTGGTCTGATACTCGAAACCAACAACTACTATGGCCTAGGGCAAAAATACACATACCGTTGTAATCGGGCGAGTTTCTGCATTCAGATGCAATAGGAAATTCTCGAGTTCGTCAATCCGTTAGCGAGATATGGAAGTTTGAAGTTGAGGAATGCTTGAGAAACCATCAAAATTTTCGCTGGTCTTATACTCGAAACCAACAACTGGAATGGCCTAGGGGAAAAGTACACACACCGTTGTAATCGGGCGAGTTTCTGCTTTCAAGTGCAGTAGGAAATTCTCGAGTTCGTCAATCCGTTCGCGAGATATGGAAGTGTGAAAATAAGGAATGGTTGAGAAACCATCAAAATTTTCGCTGGTCCGATACGCGAATCCAATAACTACAATGGCCTAGGGCAAAAATACACATACCATTGTAATCGGGCGAGTTTCTGCTGTCAGATGCAATAGGAAATTCCCGAGTTCGTCAATCCGTTCGCGAGATATGGAAGTTTGAAGTTAAGGAATGCATGAGAAACCATCAAAATTTTCGCTGGTCTGATATTCGAAACCAACAACTACTATGGCCTAGGGCAAAAATACACGTACCGTTGTAATCGGGCGAGTTTCTGCATTCAGATGCAATAGGAAATTCTCGAGTTCGTCAATCCGTTCGCGAGATATGGAAGTTTGAAGTTGAGGAATGCTTGAGAAACCATCAAAATTTTCGCTGGTCTGATACTCGAAACCAACAACTGGAATGGCCTAGGGGAACAGTACACACACCGTTGTAATCGGGCGAGTTTCTGCTTTCAAATGCAATAGGAAATTCTCGAGTTCGTCAATCCGTTCGCGAGATATGGAAGTGTGAAAATAAGGAATGCTTAAGAAACCATCAAAATTTTCGCTGGTCTGATACTCGAAACCAACAACTGGAAGGGCCTAGGGAAAAGTACACACACCGTTGTAATCGGGCGAGTTTCTGCTTTCAGATGCAATAGGAAATTCTCGAGTTCGTCAATCCGTTCGCGAGATATGGAAGTGTGAAAATAAGGAATGGTTGAGAAACCATCAAAATTTTCGCAAGTCTGATACTCGAAACCAATAACTTCAAAGGCCTTGGGGAAAAATACACATACCGTTGTAATCGGGCGACTTTCTACTTTCAGATGCAACAGGAATTTCTCGAGTTCGTCAATCCGTTCGCGAGATATGGGAGTTTGAAGTTAAGGAATGGTTGAGAAACCATCACAATTTTCCGCAACTCTGATACTTGAAATCAATAACTACTAGGGCCTAGGGGAAAAATACACATACCGTTGTAATCGGGCGAGTTTCTGCTTTCAGATGCAATAGGAAATTCTCGAGTTCGTCAATCCGTTCGCGAGATATGGAAGTGTGAAGCTAAGGAATGCATGAGAAACCATCAAAATTTTCGCAAGTCTGATACTCGAAACCAACAACTACAAATGCCTAGGCGAAAAATACACATACCATTGTAATTGGGCGAGATTCTACTTTCACATGCAACAGGAATTTCTCGAGTTCGTCAATCCGTTCGCGAGATATGGCAGTTTGAATTTAAGGAATGGTTGAGAAATCATCAAAATTTTCGCAAGTCTGATACTCGCATCCAATAACTACTATGGCCTAGGGCAAAAATACATATACCGTTGTAATTGGGCGAGTTTCTGCTGTCAGATGCAATAGGAAATTCTCGAGTTCGTCAATCCGTTCGCGAGATATGGAAGTTTGAAATTGAGGAATGCTTGAGAAACCATCAAAATTTTCGCTGGTCTGATACTCGAAACCAACAACTGGAAGGGCCTAGGGGAAAAGTACACACACCGTTGTAATCGGGCGAGTTTCTGCTTTCAGATGCAATAGGAAATTCTCGAGTTCGTCAATCCGTTCCCGAGATATGGAAGTGTGAAAATAAGGAATGGTTGAGAAACCATCACAATTTTCCACAACTCTGATACTTGAAATCAATAACTACTAGGGCCTAGGGGAAAAATACACATACCGTTGTAATCGGGCGAGTTTCTGCTTTCAAATGCAATAGGAAATTCTCGAGTTCGTCAATCCGTTCGCGAGATATAGAAGTGTGAAAATAAGGAATGGTTGAGAAACCATCGAAATTTTTGCAAGTCTGATACTCGAAACCAATAACTTCAAAGGCCTAGGGGAAAAATACACATACCATTGTAATCGGGCGAGATTCTACTTTCACATGCAACAGGAAATTCTCGAGTTCGTCAATCCGTTCGCGAGATATGGAAGTGTGAAAATAAGGAATGGTTGAGAAACCATCAAAATTTTCGCACGTCTGATACTCGAAACCAATAACTTCAAAGGCCTAGGGGAAAAATACACATACCGTTGTAATCGGGCGACTTTCTACTTTCAGATGCAACAGGAATTTCTCGAGTTCGTCAATCCGTTCGCGAGATATGGGAGTTTGAAGTTAAGGAATGGTTGAGAAACCATCACAATTTTCCGCAACTCTGATACTTGAAATCAATAACTACTAGGGCCTAGGGGAAAAATACACATACCGTTGTAATCGGGCGAGTTTCTGCTTTCAGATGCAACAGGAAATTCTCGAGTTCGTCAATCCGTTCGCGAGATATGGAAGTCTGAAGCTAAGGAATGCATGAGAAACCATCAAAATTTTCGCAAGTCTGATACTCGAAACCAACAACTACAAATGCCTAGGGGAAAAATACACATACCATTGTAATCGGGCGAGATTCTACTTTCACATGCAACAGGAATTTCTCGAGTTCGTCAATCCGTTCGCGAGATATGGCAGTTTGAAGTTAAGGAATGGTTGAGAAACCATCAAAATTTTCGCTGGTCTGATACTCGAAACCAACAACTGGAAGGGCCTAGGGCAAAAATACACGTACCGTTGTAATCGGGCGAGTTTCTGCATTCAGATGCAATAGGAAATTCCCGAGTTCGTCAATCCGTTCGCGAGATATGGAAGTTTGAAGTTAAGGAATGCATGAGAAACCATCAAAATTTTCGCTGGTCTGATATTCGAAACCAACAACTACTATGGCCTAGGGCAAAAATACACGTACCGTTGTAATCGGGCGAGTTTCTGCATTCAGATGCAATAGGAAATTCTCGAGTTCGTCAATCCGTTCGCGAGATATGGAAGTTTGAAGTTGAGGAATGCTTGAGAAACCATCAAAATTTTCGCTGGTCTGATACTCGAAACCAACAACTACAAATGCCTAGGGGAAAAATACACATACCATTGTAATCGGGCGAGATTCTACTTTCACATGCAACAGGAATTTCTCGAGTTCGTCAATCCGTTCGCGAGATATGGCAGTTTGAAGTTAAGGAATGGTTGAGAAACCATCAAAATTTTCGCTGGTCTGATACTCGAAACCAACAACTGGAAGGGCCTAGGGCAAAAATACACGTACCGTTGTAATCGGGCGAGTTTCTGCATTCAGATGCAATAGGAAATTCCCGAGTTCGTCAATCCGTTCGCGAGATATGGAAGTTTGAAGTTAAGGAATGCATGAGAAACCATCAAAATTTTCGCTGGTCTGATATTCGAAACCAACAACTACTATGGCCTAGGGCAAAAATACACGTACCGTTGTAATCGGGCGAGTTTCTGCATTCAGATGCAATAGGAAATTCTCGAGTTCGTCAATCCGTTCGCGAGATATGGAAGTTTGAAGTTGAGGAATGCTTGAGAAACCATCAAAATTTTCGCTGGTCTGATACTCGAAACCAACAACTGGAATGGCCTAGGGGAACAGTACACACACCGTTGTAATCGGGCGAGTTTCTGCTTTCAAATGCAATAGGAAATTCTCGAGTTCGTCAATCCGTTCGCGAGATATGGAAGTGTGAAAATAAGGAATGCTTAAGAAACCATCAAAATTTTCGCTGGTCTGATACTCGAAACCAACAACTGGAAGGGCCTAGGGAAAAGTACACACACCGTTGTAATCGGGCGAGTTTCTGCTTTCAGATGCAATAGGAAATTCTCGAGTTCGTCAATCCGTTCGCGAGATATGGAAGTGTGAAAATAAGGAATGGTTGAGAAACCATCAAAATTTTCGCAAGTCTGATACTCGAAACCAATAACTTCAAAGGCCTTGGGGAAAAATACACATACCGTTGTAATCGGGCGACTTTCTACTTTCAGATGCAACAGGAATTTCTCGAGTTCGTCAATCCGTTCGCGAGATATGGAAGTTTGAAATTGAGGAATGCTTGAGAAACCATCAAAATTTTCGCTGGTCTGATACTCGAAACCAACAACTGGAAGGGCCTAGGGGAAAAATACACATACCGTTGTAATCGGGCGAGTTTCTGCTTTCAGATGCAATAGGAAATTCTCGAGTTCGTCAATCCGTTCGCGAGATATGGAAGTGTGAAGCTAAGGAATGCATGAGAAACCATCAAAATTTTCGCAAGTCTGATACTCGAAACCAACAACTACAAATGCCTAGGCGAAAAATACACATACCATTGTAATTGGGCGAGATTCTACTTTCACATGCAACAGGAATTTCTCGAGTTCGTCAATCCGTTCGCGAGATATGGCAGTTTGAATTTAAGGAATGGTTGAGAAATCATCAAAATTTTCGCAAGTCTGATACTCGCATCCAATAACTACTATGGCCTAGGGCAAAAATACATATACCGTTGTAATCGGGCGAGTTTCTGCTGTCAGATGCAATAGGAAATTCTCGAGTTCGTCAATCCGTTCGCGAGATATGGAAGTTTGAAATTGAGGAATGCTTGAGAAACCATCAAAATTTTCGCTGGTCTGATACTCGAAACCAACAACTGGAAGGGCCTAGGGGAAAAGTACACACACCGTTGTAATCGGGCGAGTTTCTGCTTTCAGATGCAATAGGAAATTCTCGAGTTCGTCAATCCGTTCGCGAGATATGGAAGTGTGAAAATAAGGAATGGTTGAGAAACCATCACAATTTTCCACAACTCTGATACTTGAAATCAATAACTACTAGGGCCTAGGGGAAAAATACACATACCGTTGTAATCGGGCGAGTTTCTGCTTTCAAATGCAATAGGAAATTCTCGAGTTCGTCAATCCGTTCGCGAGATATAGAAGTGTGAAAATAAGGAATGGTTGAGAAACCATCGAAATTTTTGCAAGTCTGATACTCGAAACCAATAACTTCAAAGGCCTAGGGGAAAAATACACATACCATTGTAATCGGGCGAGATTCTACTTTCACATGCAATAGGAATTTCTCGAGTTCGTCAATCCGTTCGCGAGATATGGGAGTTCGAAGTTAAGGAATGGTTGAGAAACCATCAAAATTTTCGCTGGTCCGATACGCGAATCCAATAACTGCAATGGCCTAGGGCAAAAATACACATACCATTGTAATCGGGCGAGTTTCTGCTGTCAGATGCAATAGGAAATTCCCGAGTTCGTCAATCCGTTCGCGAGATATGGAAGTTTGAAGTTAAGGAATGCATGAGAAACCATCAAAATTTTCGCTGGTCTGATATTCGAAACCAACAACTACTATGGCCTAGGGCAAAAATACAGGTACCGTTGTAATCGGGCGAGTTTCTGCATTCAGATGCAATAGGAAATTCTCGAGTTCGTCAATCCGTTCGCGAGATATGGAAGTTTGAAGTTGAGGAATGCTTGAGAAACCATCAAAATTTTCGCTGGTCTGATACTCGAAACCAACAACTGGAATGGCCTAGGGGAACAGTACACACACCGTTGTAATCGGGCGAGTTTCTGCTTTCAAATGCAATAGGAAATTCTCGAGTTCGTCAATCCGTTCGCGAGATATGGAAGTGTGAAAATAAGGAATGCTTAAGAAACCATCAAAATTTTCGCTGGTCTGATACTCGAAACCAACAACTGGAAGGGCCTAGGGAAAAGTACACACACCGTTGTAATCGGGCGAGTTTCTGCTTTCAGATGCAATAGGAATTTCTCGAGTTCGTCAATCCGTTCGCGAGATATGGGAGTTCGAAGTTAAGGAATGGTTGAGAAACCATCAAAATTTTCGCTGGTCTGATACTCGAAACCAATAACTGGAATGGCCTTGGGGAAAAGTACACACACCATTGTAATCGGGCGAGTTTCTACTTTCAGATTCAACAGGAATTTTTCGAGTGCGTCAATGCGTTCGCGAGATATGGGAGTTTGAAGTTAAGGAATGGTTGAGAAGTCATCAAAATTTTCGCAAGTCTGATACTCGAAACCAATAACTACAAAGGCCTAGGGGGAAAACACACATATCTTTGTAATCGGGCGAGTTTCTACTTTCAGATGCAACAGGAATTTCTCGAGTTCGTCAATCCGTTCGCGAGATATGGGAGTTTGAAGTTAAGGAATGGTTGAGAAACCATCAAAATTTTCGCAAGTCTGATGCACGAAACCAATAACTACAGTGGCCTAGGGGAAAAATACACATACCATTGTAATCGGGCGAGATTCTACTTTCACATGCAACAGGAATTTCTCGAGTTCGTCAATGCGTTCGCGAGATATGGCAGTTTGAAGTTAAGGAATGGTTGAGAAATCACCAAATTTTCGCAAGTCTGATACTCGAAACCAATAACTACAAATGCCTCGGGGAAAAATACACATACCATTGTAATCGGGCGAGTTTCTGCTGTCACATGCAATAGGAAATTCTCGAGTTCGTCAATCCGTTCGCGAGATATGGAAGTTTGAAGTTAAGGAATGCATGAGAAGCCATCAAAATTTTCGCTGGTCTGATATTCGAAACCAACAACTACTATGGCCTAGGGCAAAAATACACATACCGTTGTAATCGGGCGAGTTTCTGCATTCAGATGCAATAGGAAATTCTCGAGTTCGTCAATCCGTTCGCGAGATATGGAAGTTTGAAGTTGAGGAATGCTTGAAAAACCATCAAAATTTTCGCTGGTCTGATACTCGAAACCAACAATTACTATGGCCTAGGGCAAAAATACACATACCGTTGTAATCGGGCGAGTTTCTGCATTCAGATGCAATAGGAAATTCTCGAGTTCGTCAATCCGTTAGCGAGATATGGAAGTTTGAAGTTGAGGAATGCTTGAGAAACCATCAAAATTTTCGCTGGTCTTATACTCGAAACCAACAACTGGAATGGCCTAGGGGAAAAGTACACACACCGTTGTAATCGGGCGAGTTTCTGCTTTCAAGTGCAGTAGGAAATTCTCGAGTTCGTCAATCCGTTCGCGAGATATGGAAGTGTGAAAATAAGGAATGGTTGAGAAACCATCAAAATTTTCGCTGGTCCGATACGCGAATCCAATAACTACAATGGCCTAGGGCAAAAATACACATACCATTGTAATCGGGCGAGTTTCTGCTGTCAGATGCAATAGGAAATTCCCGAGTTCGTCAATCCGTTCGCGAGATATGGAAGTTTGAAGTTAAGGAATGCATGAGAAACCATCAAAATTTTCGCTGGTCTGATATTCGAAACCAACAACTACTATGGCCTAGGGCAAAAATACACGTACCGTTGTAATCGGGCGAGTTTCTGCATTCAGATGCAATAGGAAATTCTCGAGTTCGTCAATCCGTTCGCGAGATATGGAAGTTTGAAGTTGAGGAATGCTTGAGAAACCATCAAAATTTTCGCTGGTCTGATACTCGAAACCAACAACTACAAATGCCTAGGGGAAAAATACACATACCATTGTAATCGGGCGAGATTCTACTTTCACATGCAACAGGAATTTCTCGAGTTCGTCAATCCGTTCGCGAGATATGGAAGTGTGAAAATAAGGAATGGTTGAGAAACCATCAAAATTTTCGCACGTCTGATACTCGAAACCAATAACTTCAAAGGCCTAGGGGAAAAATACACATACCGTTGTAATCGGGCGACTTTCTACTTTCAGATGCAACAGGAATTTCTCGAGTTCGTCAATCCGTTCGCGAGATATGGGAGTTTGAAGTTAAGGAATGGTTGAGAAACCATCACAATTTTCCGCAACTCTGATACTTGAAATCAATAACTACTAGGGCCTAGGGGAAAAATACACATACCGTTGTAATCGGGCGAGTTTCTGCTTTCAGATGCAACAGGAAATTCTCGAGTTCGTCAATCCGTTCGCGAGATATGGAAGTCTGAAGCTAAGGAATGCATGAGAAACCATCAAAATTTTCGCAAGTCTGATACTCGAAACCAACAACTACAAATGCCTAGGGGAAAAATACACATACCATTGTAATCGGGCGAGATTCTACTTTCACATGCAACAGGAATTTCTCGAGTTCGTCAATCCGTTCGCGAGATATGGCAGTTTGAAGTTAAGGAATGGTTGAGAAACCATCAAAATTTTCGCTGGTCTGATACTCGAAACCAACAACTGGAAGGGCCTAGGGCAAAAATACACGTACCGTTGTAATCGGGCGAGTTTCTGCATTCAGATGCAATAGGAAATTCCCGAGTTCGTCAATCCGTTCGCGAGATATGGAAGTTTGAAGTTAAGGAATGCATGAGAAACCATCAAAATTTTCGCTGGTCTGATATTCGAAACCAACAACTACTATGGCCTAGGGCAAAAATACACGTACCGTTGTAATCGGGCGAGTTTCTGCATTCAGATGCAATAGGAAATTCTCGAGTTCGTCAATCCGTTCGCGAGATATGGAAGTTTGAAGTTGAGGAATGCTTGAGAAACCATCAAAATTTTCGCTGGTCTGATACTCGAAACCAACAACTGGAATGGCCTAGGGGAACAGTACACACACCGTTGTAATCGGGCGAGTTTCTGCTTTCAGATGCAATAGGAAATTCTCGAGTTCGTCAATCCGTTCGCGAGATATGGAAGTGTGAAAATAAGGAATGGTTGAGAAACCATCAAAATTTTCGCAAGTCTGATACTCGAAACCAATAACTTCAAAGGCCTTGGGGAAAAATACACATACCGTTGTAATCGGGCGACTTTCTACTTTCAGATGCAACAGGAATTTCTCGAGTTCGTCAATCCGTTCGCGAGATATGGGAGTTTGAAGTTAAGGAACGGTTGAGAAACCATCACAATTTTCCGCAACTCTGATACTTGAAATCAATAACTACTAGGGCCTAGGGGAAAAATACACATACCGTTGTAATCGGGCGAGTTTCTGCTTTCAGATGCAATAGGAAATTCTCGAGTTCGTCAATCCGTTCGCGAGATATGGAAGTGTGAAGCTAAGGAATGCATGAGAAACCATCAAAATTTTCGCAAGTCTGATACTCGAAACCAACAACTACAAATGCCTAGGCGAAAAATACACATACCATTGTAATTGGGCGAGATTCTACTTTCACATGCAACAGGAATTTCTCGAGTTCGTCAATCCGTTCGCGAGATATGGCAGTTTGAATTTAAGGAATGGTTGAGAAATCATCAAAATTTTCGCAAGTCTGATACTCGCATCCAATAACTACTATGGCCTAGGGCAAAAATACATATACCGTTGTAATCGGGCGAGTTTCTGCTGTCAGATGCAATAGGAAATTCTCGAGTTCGTCAATCCGTTCGCGAGATATGGAAGTTTGAAATTGAGGAATGCTTGAGAAACCATCAAAATTTTCGCTGGTCTGATACTCGAAACCAACAACTGGAAGGGCCTAGGGGAAAAGTACACACACCGTTGTAATCGGGCGAGTTTCTGCTTTCAGATGCAATAGGAAATTCTCGAGTTCGCCAATCCGTTCGCGAGATATGGAAGTGTGAAAATAAGGAATGGTTGAGAAACCATCACAATTTTCCACAACTCTGATACTTGAAATCAATAACTACTAGGGCCTAGGGGAAAAATACACATACCGTTGTAATCGGGCGAGTTTCTGCTTTCAAATGCAATAGGAAATTCTCGAGTTCGTCAATCCGTTCGCGAGATATAGAAGTGTGAAAATAAGGAATGGTTGAGAAACCATCGAAATTTTTGCAAGTCTGATACTCGAAACCAATAACTTCAAAGGCCTAGGGGAAAAATACACATACCATTGTAATCGGGCGAGATTCTACTTTCACATGCAACAGGAATTTCTCGAGTTCGTCAATCCGTTCGCGAGATATGGCAGTTTGAAGTTAAGGAATGGTTGAGAAACCATCAAAATTTTCGCTGGTCTGATACTCGAAACCAACAACTGGAAGGGCCTAGGGCAAAAATACACGTACCGTTGTAATCGGGCGAGTTTCTGCATTCAGATGCAATAGGAAATTCCCGAGTTCGTCAATCCGTTCGCGAGATATGGAAGTTTGAAGTTAAGGAATGCATGAGAAACCATCAAAATTTTCGCTGGTCTGATATTCGAAACCAACAACTACTATGGCCTAAGGCAAAAATACACGTACCGTTGTAATCGGGCGAGTTTCTGCATTCAGATGCAATAGGAAATTCTCGAGTTCGTCAATCCGTTCGCGAGATATGGAAGTTTGAAGTTGAGGAATGCTTGAGAAACCATCAAAATTTTCGCTGGTCTGATACTCGAAACCAACAACTGGAATGGCCTAGGGGAACAGTACACACACCGTTGTAATCGGGCGAGTTTCTGCTTTCAAATGCAATAGGAAATTCTCGAGTTCGTCAATCCGTTCGCGAGATATGGAAGTGTGAAAATAAGGAATGCTTAAGAAACCATCAAAATTTTCGCTGGTCTGATACTCGAAACCAACAACTGGAAGGGCCTAGGGAAAAGTACACACACCGTTGTAATCGGGCGAGTTTCTGCTTTCAGATGCAATAGGAAATTCTCGAGTTCGTCAATCCGTTCGCGAGATATGGAAGTGTGAAAATAAGGAATGGTTGAGAAACCATCAAAATTTTCGCAAGTCTGATACTCGAAACCAATAACTTCAAAGGCCTTGGGGAAAAATACACATACCGTTGTAATCGGGCGACTTTCTACTTTCAGATGCAACAGGAATTTCTCGAGTTCGTCAATCCGTTCGCGAGATATGGGAGTTTGAAGTTAAGGAATGGTTGAGAAACCATCACAATTTTCCGCAACTCTGATACTTGAAATCAATAACTACTAGGGCCTAGGGGAAAAATACACATACCGTTGTAATCGGGCGAGTTTCTGCTTTCAGATGCAATAGGAAATTCTCGAGTTCGTCAATCCGTTCGCGAGATATGGAAGTGTGAAGCTAAGGAATGCATGAGAAACCATCAAAATTTTCGCAAGTCTGATACTCGAAACCAACAACTACAAATGCCTAGGCGAAAAATACACATACCATTGTAATTGGGCGAGATTCTACTTTCACATGCAACAGGAATTTCTCGAGTTCGTCAATCCGTTCGCGAGATATGGCAGTTTGAATTTAAGGAATGGTTGAGAAATCATCAAAATTTTCGCAAGTCTGATACTCGCATCCAATAACTACTAGGGCCTAGGGGAAAAATACACATACCGTTGTAATCGGGCGAGTTTCTGCTTTCAAATGCAATAGGAAATTCTCGAGTTCGTCAATCCGTTCGCGAGATATAGAAGTGTGAAAATAAGGAATGGTTGAGAAACCATCGAAATTTTTGCAAGTCTGATACTCGAAACCAATAACTTCAAAGGCCTAGGGGAAAAATACACATACCATTGTAATCGGGCGAGATTCTACTTTCACATGCAATAGGAATTTCTCGAGTTCGTCAATCCGTTCGCGAGATATGGGAGTTCGAAGTTAAGGAATGGTTGAGAAACCATCAAAATTTTCGCTGGTCCGATACGCGAATCCAATAACTGCAATGGCCTAGGGCAAAAATACACATACCATTGTAATCGGGCGAGTTTCTGCTGTCAGATGCAATAGGAAATTCCCGAGTTCGTCAATCCGTTCGCGAGATATGGAAGTTTGAAGTTAAGGAATGCATGAGAAACCATCAAAATTTTCGCTGGTCTGATATTCGAAACCAACAACTACTATGGCCTAGGGCAAAAATACAGGTACCGTTGTAATCGGGCGAGTTTCTGCATTCAGATGCAATAGGAAATTCTCGAGTTCGTCAATCCGTTCGCGAGATATGGAAGTTTGAAGTTGAGGAATGCTTGAGAAACCATCAAAATTTTCGCTGGTCTGATACTCGAAACCAACAACTGGAATGGCCTAGGGGAACAGTACACACACCGTTGTAATCGGGCGAGTTTCTGCTTTCAAATGCAATAGGAAATTCTCGAGTTCGTCAATCCGTTCGCGAGATATGGAAGTGTGAAAATAAGGAATGCTTAAGAAACCATCAAAATTTTCGCTGGTCTGATACTCGAAACCAACAACTGGAAGGGCCTAGGGAAAAGTACACACACCGTTGTAATCGGGCGAGTTTCTGCTTTCAGATGCAATAGGAATTTCTCGAGTTCGTCAATCCGTTCGCGAGATATGGGAGTTCGAAGTTAAGGAATGGTTGAGAAACCATCAAAATTTTCGCTGGTCTGATACTCGAAACCAATAACTGGAATGGCCTTGGGGAAAAGTACACACACCATTGTAATCGGGCGAGTTTCTACTTTCAGATACAACAGGAATTTTTCGAGTGCGTCAATGCGTTCGCGAGATATGGGAGTTTGAAGTTAAGGAATGGTTGAGAAGTCATCAAAATTTTCGCAAGTCTGATACTCGAAACCAATAACTACAAAGGCCTAGGGGGAAAACACACATATCTTTGTAATCGGGCGAGTTTCTACTTTCAGATGCAACAGGAATTTCTCGAGTTCGTCAATCCGTTCGCGAGATATGGGAGTTTGAAGTTAAGGAATGGTTGAGAAACCATCAAAATTTTCGCAAGTCTGATGCACGAAACCAATAACTACAGTGGCCTAGGGGAAAAATACACATACCATTGTAATCGGGCGAGATTCTACTTTCACATGCAACAGGAATTTCTCGAGTTCGTCAATGCGTTCGCGAGATATGGCAGTTTGAAGTTAAGGAATGGTTGAGAAATCACCAAATTTTCGCAAGTCTGATACTCGAAACCAATAACTACAAATGCCTCGGGGAAAAATACACATACCATTGTAATCGGGCGAGTTTCTGCTGTCACATGCAATAGGAAATTCTCGAGTTCGTCAATCCGTTCGCGAGATATGGAAGTTTGAAGTTAAGGAATGCATGAGAAGCCATCAAAATTTTCGCTGGTCTGATATTCGAAACCAACAACTACTATGGCCTAGGGCAAAAATACACATACCGTTGTAATCGGGCGAGTTTCTGCATTCAGATGCAATAGGAAATTCTCGAGTTCGTCAATCCGTTCGCGAGATATGGAAGTTTGAAGTTGAGGAATGCTTGAAAAACCATCAAAATTTTCGCTGGTCTGATACTCGAAACCAACAATTACTATGGCCTAGGGCAAAAATACACATACCGTTGTAATCGGGCGAGTTTCTGCATTCAGATGCAATAGGAAATTCTCGAGTTCGTCAATCCGTTAGCGAGATATGGAAGTTTGAAGTTGAGGAATGCTTGAGAAACCATCAAAATTTTCGCTGGTCTTATACTCGAAACCAACAACTGGAATGGCCTAGGGGAAAAGTACACACACCGTTGTAATCGGGCGAGTTTCTGCTTTCAAGTGCAGTAGGAAATTCTCGAGTTCGTCAATCCGTTCGCGAGATATGGAAGTGTGAAAATAAGGAATGGTTGAGAAACCATCAAAATTTTCGCTGGTCCGATACGCGAATCCAATAACTACAATGGCCTAGGGCAAAAATACACATACCATTGTAATCGGGCGAGTTTCTGCTGTCAGATGCAATAGGAAATTCCCGAGTTCGTCAATCCGTTCGCGAGATATGGAAGTTTGAAGTTAAGGAATGCATGAGAAACCATCAAAATTTTCGCTGGTCTGATATTCGAAACCAACAACTACTATGGCCTAGGGCAAAAATACACGTACCGTTGTAATCGGGCGAGTTTCTGCATTCAGATGCAATAGGAAATTCTCGAGTTCGTCAATCCGTTCGCGAGATATGGAAGTTTGAAGTTGAGGAATGCTTGAGAAACCATCAAAATTTTCGCTGGTCTTATACTCGAAACCAACAACTGGAATGGCCTAGGGGAAAAGTACACACACCGTTGTAATCGGGCGAGTTTCTGCTTTCAAGTGCAGTAGGAAATTCTCGAGTTCGTCAATCCGTTCGCGAGATATGGAAGTGTGAAAATAAGGAATGGTTGAGAAACCATCAAAATTTTCGCAAGTCTGATACTCGAAACCAATAACTTCAAAGGCCTTGGGGAAAAATACACATACCGTTGTAATCGGGCGACTTTCTACTTTCAGATGCAACAGGAATTTCTCGAGTTCGTCAATCCGTTCGCGAGATATGGGAGTTTGAAGTTAAGGAATGGTTGAGAAACCATCACAATTTTCCGCAACTCTGATACTTGAAATCAATAACTACTAGGGCCTAGGGGAAAAATACACATACCGTTGTAATCGGGCGAGTTTCTGCTTTCAGATGCAATAGGAAATTCTCGAGTTCGTCAATCCGTTCGCGAGATATGGAAGTGTGAAGCTAAGGAATGCATGAGAAACCATCAAAATTTTCGCAAGTCTGATACTCGAAACCAACAACTACAAATGCCTAGGCGAAAAATACACATACCATTGTAATTGGGCGAGATTCTACTTTCACATGCAACAGGAATTTCTCGAGTTCGTCAATCCGTTCGCGAGATATGGCAGTTTGAATTTAAGGAATGGTTGAGAAATCATCAAAATTTTCGCAAGTCTGATACTCGCATCCAATAACTACTATGGCCTAGGGCAAAAATACATATACCGTTGTAATCGGGCGAGTTTCTGCTGTCAGATGCAATAGGAAATTCTCGAGTTCGTCAATCCGTTCGCGAGATATGGAAGTTTGAAATTGAGGAATGCTTGAGAAACCATCAAAATTTTCGCTGGTCTGATACTCGAAACCAACAACTGGAAGGGCCTAGGGGAAAAGTACACACACCGTTGTAATCGGGCGAGTTTCTGCTTTCAGATGCAATAGGAAATTCTCGAGTTCGTCAATCCGTTC